>NW_006408766.1:281060-314419 GCF_000296735.1 Chrysochloris asiatica
GGATTTGTTTTCATTTTCTTCAGCTTCAATTTGAATTTGCATATGAATAGTTGATGGTCTCTTCCACAGTCTGCCCCTGGCCTTGTTTTGACTGATGATATGAAGCTTTTCCTTCGTCTCTTTCTGCAAATGTAGTCAATTTGATTTCTATGTGTTCCATCTGGTGAGGTCCATGTGCATAGTCATCTCTGCCTCTTAACTCTGCTAATGCTACTATTTGTGTAAATTGAATACTTCTTAATAATTTTCTTCATAAAATGTCATTGTTTAATACTAATACTTATTCAACCTGTATGCTGAGCAAATAATCCAAGAAACTGGGTTGTATGAAGAAAAATGTGGCCTCAGGATTGGAGGAAGACTCATTAAAAAGCTATGATATACAGATGATACAACCTTGCTTGCTGAAAGTGAAGAAGACTTAAAATATTTACTTATGAACATCAAAGAGCACAGCTTTTTGTATGGATTGCATCTCAATGTCAAGAAAACAAAAATCCTCACCACTGGACCAATACACAACATTCTTATTAATGGAAAAAAGACTGAAGTTGTCAAGGACTTCATTTTTCTTGGATCAACTATCTACATCATGGAAGCAGCAGTCAAGAAATCAAATGATGTATTATATTGAGCAAATCTGCTGCACAAGATATTTTTCAAGTGTTGAAGAGCAAAGATATCTTTTGAAGACTAAGGTCTCCTGACCCAAGCCATGGTATTTTCAATAACCTCATATGCATGTGAAAGTTGGACAGTGAATAAGGAAAACCATAGAAGAATTGATGCTTTTGAGTTATTGTGTTGAAGGAGAATATTCAAAGTTCCATAGGCTGCCAAAAGAACCAATAGATCCATTTTGGAAGAAGTTCAGCCAGAGTGCTTTCTTGGAGGCCAAGATGTCCAAACTTCGTCTCTCATACTTTAGACATATTATCAGAAGGGACCAGTTGCTGGAGAAGGATATCATGTTTGGTAAGTGGAGGCTCAGAAAAAAGAGGAAGACCCCCAATGGGATGGGTTGGTAAAGTGGCAGCATCAGTGGGTTCAAGTGTGGCAACGATAGTGAGGTTGGCCCAGGATTGGATAGTGTTTTGTTTTACTGTGCGTAGTGTCTCTATGAGTTGTTACCAACCATCCAATATAAATTATTTTAATTACTGATTGCCATCAACTGGTGCCAATACTCAAATGTCGCTTTGACATGCTGTGGTAGCCCACATGTTACTGTGATCCTGGCAGGTATGACACCTGTATTTTAAATACCAGCAGGGTCACCCTGAGTAAACAGGCTTAAGTGGAGCTTCTAGACTAAGACAAACTAGGAGAAAGAAAGGTGGAATATTTTTAAATGTTTAGCCACTGAATAGCAGCAAAATATTGTCAATATATTGCCAGAATATGAAAATATTTTGAATAGCCCCAGAATATTGTCAAGCAGATGGTTAGAAGGCACTCAAAATTAAACTGGGAAAGTGAAGCCTCCATAAAGTGGAATTGAGCGTAATGATGTGGATGAAGCAAACCTTTTAGGACCTTCCTTTGCTGTTAGGGCACAACTCCAAATGAGAAGGAACAGATTCAAATAGCCATTAATAATTGGAACAAGAAATGTATGAAGTATGAAAACTGAAAAATTGAAAGTGGTAAAAATTGAAATAGAATGCAAAAAGATCAGTATGTTAGGCATTTGTGAGCTGAAATGGAATGGTATTGGCCTTTTTGGGTCTGAAAACCATATAGTTTACTATGTTGTTGTTGTTGTTAAGTGCCATCGAGTCGGGTCCGACCCATAGCGACCCTGTACATGGTTTCCGAGGGTGTAAATCTTTACGGGAGTAGAAAGCCTCATCTTTCTCCCGCGGAGCGACTGGTAGTTTCGAACCGCTGACCTTAAGGTTCGCAGCCCGATTCGTAACCACTACGCTACCAGAGCTCCGGTAGTTTACTATACTAGTAGCAAAAAAATCAAGAGGAATGGCATGGAAATATTCATCAAATGAACATTTTAGGATCTATCGTGAAATGCATTGCTGTCTGTCATAGGATAATACCCACACACCTACAAAGATGTTTACCTGTGCTTCATTGACTATTTGCAAAGGCCTTTGACTGTAGATCATGACAAGCTATGGACAACATTGTGGAAAATAAATATTTGGGAACACTTAATTATGCTCAGAAGGAGCTTTGTACTTCAGTGACTATGCTTTTGACTCTGTACATCATGACAAATTATAGATTACTTTGCAAAGAATAGGTGTTCTACAACAATGATTTCTTCATTCTGTTCGGTCACCTTTCTTTGGAATGGGCACACATAATGGATCTCTTCCAATCAGTCGGCCAGATAGATATCTTCCAAATATCTTGGCAGAGATGAGTGAGTGCCTCCTGTGCCACCTCACTTTCTTGAAAGATTTCAATTTGTATTCCATCATTTCCTCGTGTCTTGTTCTTTGCCAATTCCTTCAATGCTTATAGAAACCTGTACTTATACCAAGAGGTAGTTGCTTGAACTGAACATGGGGACAATGAATGGTTTAAAAATTCTTTTACCACACTTATTCAATATGTACACTGAGAAAATAACCTGATATGCTGGATTTTATGCAGAAGAACATGGCATCAGGATTAGAGGAAGACTTATTATACAGTCTCTAATAGGAAAATGAAACAACCTTGTTTGCTGAAAGAACAGAGGGCTTAGAATACTTATTGATGAAGATCAAAGTCCACAGCTTTTAGTAAGGATTGTAACTCAATGTAAACAAAAACCCTCAACACTGGGTCAGTAAATACTATCAATGGTAAATGGAGAAAAGATTGAAGTTGTCAAAAAGTTCATTTTGCTTGGATCCACTATCAACACTCATGCAGAAGTAGTCAAGAAATTAAGTGATATATTGCATTAGGCAGATCTGTTGCACAAGACCTCTTTAAAGTGTTCTAGAGCAAAGGTGTCAGTTTGAAGAATAAGGCACACTTGACCCCAGCCATGGTATTTTCAGTAGCTTCATATTTACATAAAAGTTGGACAGTGAATAAGGAAAACCATAGGAGAATTAATGCATTTGAGTTATGGTGTTGGAGGAAAATATTAAAAGTACCATGGATAGTCAAAAAAGAAACAAATCTATGTTGGAACAAGTACAGCCAGAAAGTTCTTTAGAAGCCAGGATGACTGCATTTCATCTCTTGTACTTTAGATATGATATCAGAAGGGACCAGTCCCTGGAGAAGAATACCATGCTAAGTAAAGTGGAAGGTCACTAAAAAAGAGAAAGATCCCCAAGGAAATGAATTTGAACAGTGGCAGTAGCAAAGGTTTCAAGCTTAATGATTGTGAAGACAACACAGGCAGCAGGCAGTGTTTTGTTCTGCTGTGCATAAGAGGTCACTATGAGTCAGAACAGTACAATGGTACCTAACAACAGCAAACAACAAAGAAAACCAGTCAGTACTACTACTATTCAAATGTATGCAGCAATCATTAAAGCCAGGGAAGATTAAACTCATCAATTCTACCAACTTCTTCAGTCCGAAATTAATGGAACATACATTAAAGATGTACTTATAATTACTACTGATTCAAATAAGAAGGTTAGAAACATTGAGGTAGGATCAGTAGTTGGATATGTTGTCTAGGTAAAAATGAGACTGGAGATCACATGATAAAGCTTCACAAGATCAATGACTTCTTCATTGCAAATACAATGTTAAACATAACAGGTCATTATATATATGGTTCTCACAAGATGGAATATACAAGATCTTAACTGACTACATCTCTGGGATGTGATAGTGAAAAAGCTCCATATCATCAGCAAAAACAAGGCCAGTGGAAGACTGTGAAACAGTTCATTAATTGCTCATATTTCAGGATAAAATATGTATATATATGACCATGAACATACTACACCTGAATTCAGAGATCATCTCACGATCAGATTTATTGCATTATGCACTAAGATTGATGACCTGAATAGGTGTGAGAGGACTTAAGAATGTCGTACAAAAAAAAAAAAAAAAAATCCCAAAAGGTCATTAAAAAAACAAACAAACAAACAAACAGAAAAAGACAAAAATAGATGTCTACAATTTACTTTCCAGCATAAAGATGCTAAAGAGAATGGAAGAATTGAGAAAGTAAAAGAGATGAACAGAAAATGTCAAAGGGCAACATATTGAATGATACAGAATGCATCAAAGGAAGATGGAAGGAATAAACAGTCACTGTACCAAAAAGAAATGGTTGATTATCAAACATTTCAAGACCGTATATGACCAAGTAATAAAGGAAGAAGTGCAAGTTACACTGAAAATATTTGAAAAATAAAAATAAAAATAAATTCTACAGGAGTTGACAGAGTACAAATTGAAATTTATCAGCAAACTGATGCAACACTGGACATTCTCACTCATCTATGACAGAAAATTGGGAAGGAAGCTATCTGGCCATCTGATTTGAAGATATCCATTTTACTGACAATTCCAAAGAGATGTAATCCAACAGAATATGAAAATCATTGTACGATATAGTTAGCATCATATGCTAGTAAAATGTTGCTGAATATAAGTAAATATATAAGCAAAAATATATCAACATGGAATTGCTAGAAGTTCAGAAGAGGGCAAGGAACTAGAGATACCATTGCTGACATCAGATGGACCTTAGCTGAAAGTAGCGGATGCCAGAAACATGTTTCTCTGTACCTCATTTACTAAGCAAAGGCTTTCGACTGTGTGGCTAATGACAAGCTGTGGATAACATTGGGAAGCAAGGGCATTCCGAAACACTTGGCTGTGCTTAGGAGGAACCTGTACATAGACCAAGAGTCCATCATTTGAATAAAACAAGAGGATACTGAATGGTTTAAAATCAGGAAAGGTATCCACTCGGGCTGTATTCTCTCATCATATTTATTCAATCTGTATGTTCAACAAATTATCTGAGAAACTGGATTATATGAATAGAGTATCACATCAGAATTAGAAGAAGACTCATGAACATCCTGAGATGTGTAGTTGATACAACTTTGCTTTCTCTGAAAACCAAAATTTACAGTATTAACTGATGTAGATCAAAGACCAAAACCTTCAGTATGGGTTGTACCTCAACAAAACAAAAGTCCTCACAACTGTATCAATAAATAACATCATGTTAAATGGAGAAAGATTGAAATTGTTAGAGTTCATTTTGCTTGGATCTACTATCAAAACTCATGTAAGCAGTAGTCAAGAAATCAATTGATGTATTAAGGCATATCTGTTGCACAATACTTCTTTAAAGTGCCTAAGAGCAAAAATATCAGTTTCAGGACTACGGTGAACATGATCCAGCCCATGCTGTTTCCAATTACCTCATATGCATGTGAAAGTTAGGCAGTGAACAAGGAAGACTCTATAGAAGAATTGATGAATTTGGGTTATGATGTTGGAGAAGAAAATTGAAAGTAGTGTGGACTGCAAAAACAAACAAATCTGTATTGGATAAAGTGCAACGAGAATGCTCCTTGGAAGCAGGGATGGTGAGACTTCATCACTCATTCTTCAGACATATCAGGAGGTAAAGTGGAGAACCAGTGAAAACGAGGAAGATCTCCAAAACAAGGATTGGTACCCTCGTGGCAGAAATGGGATCAAGCATAACAACAGTCCTGAGGATGGTGTAGGTGTAGTATTTCTTCTGTTGTACATAGGATTGCTATGTGTGGGAGAGGACTCAACGGCACCTGACAGCAATAACAACAGTCAACAGTTCCTGGTAGTCTTCCTGTGGCGCCATAAACACTGGGCTGCTTATGCTGAGGTCAGTTGTTCAAACCCACATTCCTTACCAACAACAACAATTGGTAGGTATCTGGAGTTGAGGTCATCAATTAGGCATATAAGTCTTTGAATCATTATCTTTGATCTCCATCTGTGATAACAGAAACTGTCCAACAAACAACAAAATCATCACTTTTGAATGTTTGTTTTTTCCTTCTCTGACCACCCTCCTTAAAAAGAAAACAAATAAAAGGTGCTTTGATAAAGATACCCATCTTTTCATATTTAATTTTTTATCTTTTGATAAATAAATTTAGAATTTGAATTAAAAAAATCTCTTTTGATGAAGCAATATCCTGGAATAACAGTTGGATTCTTCATTATGCCATTTGGAAAGTTGCATTCATTTTCTTTAGTCTTAGATCTGAAATCAAATGCATTTACCCTCTACAATTCAAATGTGACTGCTTGAATTTTATATTCTCTGCTGTGAGGTGTATAAACCCTTGAAGTAAACATTTTGGACTCTGGACTTTTTCCTAATAGCCAGACCACACCCAAGCCCAGGTTAGGGGAATCTGCCTAGAGGGATTACCTGGGAAACTGATGCAGACTAAATTTGAGAAGACATTGTGTTTTCTAGTATGGCCACAAAGCCTTGGAAGATGGAGACTCACTGAAGCTTCCTGGGTGGTAAGTGTTTCCCCTGGGGACATGGAAGCTGTGTGTCAAGATTCCTCTCAGACCTCACCCGGGTATTTATTATTTTACTACATTATAGAAAGATAACCATTTCTCTGAAGTCCCTGAGTATTTTCTAGGAGCTACTGGAGCTCTGGTAGCGTAGTGGTTACGAATCGGGCTGCGAACCGCAAGATCAGCAGTTCGAAACTACCAGCCGCTCTGCGGGAGAAAGATGAGGCTTTCTGCTCCCATAAAGATTTACAGCCTCGGAAACCCTGTATAGGGTTGCTGTGTGTTGGAACCCACTCCACGGCACATAACAACAACTGGATCTAAAGCGTCCTGGTGTGGTGTGGCACTGTGGGCTAATGCACTAGACTGCAAAGTCATTTTGAACTGCAAGGTAGGTGGTTCGAGCTCACCAGCTGCTCCTTGGAAACCCTATACAGGGTCGCCATGGGTCAGAATCAACTCTGCACATAACAACAACAATTGGATCTAAGTCTCAGAACCACTGACTTTGCAGTTCAAACAACTTTGTAGTCTGATGCATTAGCTCACAGTACCACACCAGGATGCCAAGAATCAGATTGTTGTTGTTGTTATGTGCTGTGGAGTCAGTTCCGACTCATAGCGATCCTGTACAGGGTTTCTGAGGCTGTAAATCTTTATGGGAGCAGAAAGCCTCATCTTTCTCCCATGGAACAGCTGGTAGTTTCGAACTGCTGACCTTGTGAATCAGATTGGGGGCGAGTATACTCAGCAAGCAACTGAGAGGGAAAGAGCAACAGGGAGCACCCGGGGTCTGGAATGACCTGGGAAGGGAAGCTGATGTTTCAACAGCACACAGTTGGCATGTGGAGGGAAAGACCACACATCTGGCACCCGAGGTGGATTATCTCAGCTTTCCTGGATGGGACTGCATGGTTGGCGCTGTGACCAGAGTTAAGCTAGCCAGGCCCCTAACAGTCCACTGCTGTCACAAATGGGAGTTCAAATCTGAGTTCAATTTGGTAATGAATTTATTGAGGGTTATTTCTGTGCATAAGTATAGTTTAGGCATAAGGCAAATAGTCATGTGAAAACCTACCCTGTTCAGGGAAACTGTAATAGTTTAGAAAACAACTAGTCTCTTTTTCAATTTTAATTGAATCTATAACTTTGATATAATAAAGACCAAATCTTTTCTCAATAAAAATGACCTGGTAGCAACCCTAAAATTATATTGAGGAAGTAATGAATGCCTAGGTATGGTAACTGATAATGTATGTTGTAAATTAACACATCATCACTGAAATGCTATAGTAGTCCTGGTGTGGTGCTGTGGCTTAATGCACTGAACTGCAATGTAGGTTTGTACCCCAAGGTTGGCGGTTCAAGCTCACCAGTATCTCCTTGTAAACCCTATACAAAGTCACTATGAGTCAGAACCACTGACTGGATGGCACTTAACAACATTGAAATGCTATGCATTCAAATGCAAAATAAGATCAAATTCTATTATATTGCCTTAGCATTCAAGTGGATCATTCCTTCTGTCTTTCCTTTATGGAGCTGCTATATGTTTATAATTCACTTTGTCCTAGGCATTGCATGGGGTACTGGGAATATACCCTTATCTCTGAGACAAAGGGCCCATGTCTTCATAACATTTTTATTCTAAGAATAGACACAAATACACAAAAATATGCATAACTAGAAATACACTCTCCCACATGCACATAGATATAAACTGATAATTCTTGCAAGATCAGTGAAATTATACCGAAAAACCATAACAGAGATTTAACAAGATAAAGAAAGTCCCAAAAATTTCTGACAAGAAAGTGGTTGAGGTTCGAGGCATGTTTGAAAGGAGTGCATAGGGTGACTAGCGCTCTCTATCTACAAATACACTATGGTGAAAGGAAGTATGGCAATTTTTAGGACAGTGAGGTGGAAGTACAGTATAAGTGCATCTAGATTGTACATTTGATTAATTCCAGACTGAATAAGTTGGTAGAATCCGTTAATGTCATCATCACTGCCCTAAGTGGTTAGTGTGTAAATTTGGATAGTAGGAACTGACTCAACCACTTATTGATTAAGTGCTGTGGAGTCAGTTCTGACTCATAGAGACCCTATGTAGGGTTTCCAAAGAGTGGCTGGTGAGTTTAAACTGACAACTTTGCTGTTCAAGCCAACCTTGTGGTCTAGTGCTTATCCTACAGTGCCACCCTATCACAGATGGCATTGTATGTCAAGCTAGACCTTGAAATGTTTTTGTTGATGATGAGTGCAATATCATTCCTCTTCAATTTGTATTTCTTGGCATAGTTAACTATAGGATTGTCTCATTGAAAATGGCCAATACCAACCCATTTTAGCTCACTAATACCTAGGATATTGATGTTTATGCATTCAATTTCACCTTTGCATATTGCAGTTTTCCAGGATTCATGGTTTCTACATTCGACATTCCAATTATTAATGGATGTCTGCAGTTTCTTATTTTGAGTTGTATCCCAACAGCAAATGAAGGTGCCAAAGCTTAACTCCATATATGTCATTAATGTGAACTCTACTTTGAGGAGGAAGCTCTTCCCCAGTTGTATTTTGGGTGCATTCTAGCCTGAGGGGCTAATCTTACACTATATCTGACAATGCGTTGCTAGTATTCATAAGGTTTTCAGTTGCCAACCATTCAGAAGTGAATGTTTGTTTGTCTTTGTCTGAAAGCTCCACTGAAACCTATTACCATGGGTCACCTACTGGTATTTAAAATACTAGTGGCTTTCTTCTAGCATCACAGCAACATACAAGCCACCACATGATGACAAACTGACAATTGGTAGCCACAAAAAAAGTTACCTCTTCATGACCTTTTGAAGTGACTTCATAAAAGATTTGTGAAGGTTAAAAAAGATAAGAAAGTTGAAAATTTTGGTATAATTTTATACACACATATTTGCTTATATTTTTGGTTTCCTGCTATGGCACTGTGGGATAAAGCACTGGACGGCAAGGTCAGTTTGAAGCACAAGGTCTGTGGTTGAAACTCACCAACTGCTCCTGATAAACTGATGAAAATATCTATTCTTCTGTGGTTAGGTCTTCTTTCAGCATTTCCCTCTCTCTCTACCGGGTATAGCATAATGATTTTTCATGCTTCCATGGTATTATCCTGTGTTCTACAAATTAAGTTTTAATTACAATAACTCTACAAACTATGCCCTAAAGGCAAGAGTTTATAGACGGGGAAATTAAGAGTTCCTTGCTGAAGGTCACACAATAACTGAAGGGTAGAGTCAGAATTTGTACCAAAGAAATCATTTTTTTTCCCAACAAAAAAACAACCACTTCAATTTCATAGATGCCTGTGGAAGTAATGAATATTGTAGTATAAATTTATATAGCTATAAATAAATAATTAGGATACCTTTTACATACTCTATAAAAATTTCTCCTAAATTCCACTAGATAAATATACCATCTACTCTGAAAGGCTCTCTATGACAAAGCTCTATGAAAGTCCTATGATTAAGGTCACAGTGTTCAGAGGGTTCTTACAGAGGACAATTGTAAATTTCATCACCACAGGAGAAAAACTGGATTTAAAGCCTCCCTCCATAAATGAAGATTCCTATCACCTTACAGCTCCTTCCCTCCTCTTCATTGTTTTCTCGCCTATCATAGAGAAAAGAAAAAGGCTATAGCAGGCATATCTCACATTGAAAGTGCTTAGAAAAATGATTAACATTCAGTCTTATCGTCATGTTTTCAATCGATTAGAAATTATACATGTATATGGGCTTCAAAAAGTTCATGGGGAAATCCCATTATTTTAAAATTCCATTTAATTACAACTTTCCAAGAACTTTTGAAGTGCCTTCATTTATATATGGTGGGGGTGGGGGTGGTGTCCTGTGGAGTTGATTCTGACTCATTTAGCAGCCCTGCTGTAATTCTTTACAGGAGCAGAAAACCTCATCTTTCTGCCACGGAGCAGCTGGTAGTTTCAAACTGCTGACCTTGAAATTAGCAGCCCGACTCATAGTCACTATGCTACCAGAGGTCCTTACATATATGCTCCTTATATATATGCTTGGTATAATTCTTAGCATTCTGTGGAAACTTGATTAGGTCAGGATTTCCAGAGGTCATTGCAGGATAATGCAATGACCAAAAGACAGATTTGAACCACAAGATTGGAGTTTCAAACTCACCAGCTGCTCCTCTGAAACCCTACACAGGGTCACTCTGTGTCCCAACTGACTCAGCAGGACTAAATAATGATGAATGAGCACTTGGGTTGTCCTTATTCTCATGGTGATGAAACCTAATAATACAGGTATAGTTACCTCTATGATGAGTTGCTATGAGCAGCCAATCAATTGAAGGGATGCTTCCTTGGAGGTGTGGTCTGTTCCCAATATAATGGACTCTGTGGGAGAGATTTACTTTTTCTTTTCTGTTGGGATCTGGGACTCTACAATTGTATAATAATAAATTTCTCTTTATATACATACATATACACATATTTCACTAGATTTGCTTCTCTAGAAAACCTGGCCTAAGACATGTGGTACTGATAGAATCATAAGGAAGGTTTTCCTAAATTGGTTCTTAAGTTTGACTAATTTGGGTGGTGGTTGGTGGTTGTGTGCTGTGAAGTCAGTTCTGACTCATAACAACCCTGTACAGGGTTTCCATGCTGTAAATCTTTATAGGAACAGAAAACTTCATCTTTTTCCAGAGGAATGGCTGGTAGTTTGGAACTGCTGTCCTGAGGTTAGCAGTCTGACTCCTAACCAGTTTGCTCCCAGAGCTCCTTGACTAGTTTTAGGAGCATTGATATAGGACACAGACACATCTGGTCTGACTGTCACTTCATAAGAATTAGCCTTTTGCTGATTTTGAGTTTGGTCGTCTTTGTCTCTTGTGGATACAGAAGTCAGACAAAGTCCCCAATTAGTATAAGCAGATGGCACTGTGAGCAGGATTTGTGGCAATGGCTCCAGAGATATGAAATTGTGAGGTTTTTATGGGAGAAAGAGTCAGGAGCATGGGGGAAAATACTTCATTCAGCCAAGGCTAGAGCTACAGCCTATGGAGCTGAGGCCATGCTGGCTAAAAAGCATGGCTGATACTGGGCCAGCACATACTGGAATCCACTCTACCAAAGGCAAAAATCCATATGCATATGAAAGAGGTTAGTCCATGATAGAGGAAAAGATTGAACTAGGGAGTGTTTTAAAAGGTTTATGTGTATGACTACTTTTTGGATATTGGTTTCTCCTGCCTATTATTATAAAATAGACATATGTGAGATAGGAATATTGGGAATTATGATTATAGAGATCTTGTAAGCCCACAAGATCTAATACATTATTAGCAAATCTAATACATTATTAGGTTTGCTAAAAGGGGAGTTAGAATTTGCCTGGAAAAATGAATCTTCTAGCTTTAAGCCTTTGTAGCCTATGGGGTTTTAAGTGGAGTCCTGAGCCACAACTAAAACCTATTGAGTTGGAGCATTTACATTTGAAAAGACATAAAGAACAACCCAGAACTGCTGGGAGAAAGGAGATTTCCAAGCAGGAAAAAACAGTTTGGCATTTTGATTTTCTGAGGCATCAAGGCAATGAAAGACTGCCCATCCAAGAAAACCCCATTCTAGGACTAAAAGCTAAAGGTAACCAGCGAGCCATATCAGCTGGATCTACTTGTTAGTGGAATTGGGGGAAATAGTGATGAAGACAAGGTCTGAGTTTGTGTTCTGTTGATAAGTACCATGAAGTTGGTTATGACTTACAGTGACCCTGTGTAGGGTTTCCAAAGAGTGGTTGGTGAGTTTGAATCACTAACCTTGTGGTTCAAACTGACCTTGCAGTTCAGTGCTTTATCTCACAGCACAACACCAGGACTCTAGTGCTGAGTTTGGACATATTCCATTGGCACCCATTGAACTTGAGATAAGAGAAATGGGAAGGCCAACTGGTCTGAAGTTTAGGGCAATCCATTGGGGCTACGGTTGAGAGTGACCGTGCCAGCTGGTTTGAAGTGCAGAGACATGTATGTGAACTCCCAAACTTGTAGCTGGTACCTATTTGACCTAGCTTGAATAACTAGAGTTGAGCAGACTAGAACCTGACAAGATAAAAGACATTTGAAACTGTGAACAAGTGTCAGTGGCTGCAATTTGTTAGACTGGACATTTGCTTATGGAGAGGGTTACTCAAAGTTCCAACAGGAATGGAAGATTCTTATCAAGGACCATGCTTGTCTCTTGAGTGTACTGGATTGATGTCAAATGCTATCAAGTCAGTTCCAACTCATACCAACCCTGTATAGAATTTATGAGGAGCTAATGGTGAGCTTGAACTGCTGACATTATTGTTCAAACTCAGTTTGCATTCCAGAGCATTAACCCACAGCACCACATTGTTGTTGATGTTGTTAAGTGTTGTCAAGTCGGTTCAACCCATAGTGACCCTGTATAAATTTTCTGGTGCACTAACCCACAGTACCACACCAGGACACCACATAGGGATGAGTAATTTACACATTGGCTATTGAGTCCTGGTGTGTTGCTGTGAATTAATGCACTGGGCTGCAAAGTCAGTTTGAACCATAAGGTTGGCAGTTCAAGCTCACCAGCTGCTCCTCAGAAACCCTATACAGAATGGCTATGGGTGGAAACTGACACAGCTCTTAACCACAACATAAAGGCTGGAAGTGACTGACTTGACAATCTTTCATGGGTGTGCTTAAAATTTTAGAATAAAGGGGCAAAGGAGAAGCCCCACTGACTAATTTTCCTCTTTTCCAGATGGGTCTGGTGAAAGGGGTCTGGGATGATGCAGATATGATTTTATGATTTCAATTGTGGTAACTGTCAATATGAGTAATTATGTTTGTCAAAACTGTAATTGTAGGAGACGTGTAACAAAAAGGAAAGAGCAGTTTCTTTCGTTTCAGAACAGATGATCCTATGACCATCATCAAAGAAGAGCATGAGTGGAGCATGGGATTCCTGCCTACAGAAGCGGACCACAGCAGAGGCATTGTAATGGAAAGACAGCAGACTGAGTAACACTGTGTGTCTATGTGCAGGAGGATGGCTTAAAGAATGTGCCCTTTGGTGGTTTGAATGAATCAATATTTTTTTGGTTTTTTTCCATGTGTACATCAAATATTTTTAATTTGTGATTCGTGACATTTAAAATGAAAATGGGGCCAGTGGATTTTTGGCTGTGTGTGCTAGGCACCAATATGACTTTAGAATTTTATTCAGCAATTATGCATATAGTTCATAGGTGTTAAATTGGCAAGGCTGGATTTTAATGCTTAGTGTTTTGTGCCAGCTTGACTAGGCCAGGATTTCCAGAGCTTAGCAGTTAGAATGTGTTTATTCCTATGGTGATGGAATCTAATACAGGCACAGTTAGCTCTATGATGAGCTGCTATGAGTAGCCAATCTATTGAAGGGATGCTTCCTTGGGGGTGTGGCCTGCTCCCAATATAATGGACACATGAGAGGGACTTGCTCTTTTTCTTTATATATATTTGTATGTTTCATTGGTTTTGCTTTTCTGGAAAACCAGGCCTAAGACACTTGACAAAGTTGAAAGTCAGTGAAAAGAGAAAAGCTCTTAATGAAGTGGATTGACAAAATGGCTGCAACAATTCTGAAGATGGCAAAGAACCAGGAAGTATTTCATTCTGTTGTACATATGGTTGCTGTGAGTAGAAACCTACTCAATGACACTTACAACACATATGTGTGTATATATATATATATTTATATATGTGTGTGTGTGTGTGTAATTATCTTGTGGTATAATAAATATGCTATATATTAGATGGAGAAATAGAAGAGAGATAGGAAGAACAGATACGTGTGTATGTGTGTGTTTGTGTTTGTGCATACTACTGGTACATAATTTTATTCTATCGAGTACTTCTACAAAATTCTTTTCACATTTCTCATATAACTAAAAAGTCAGACTACTTACCAATTACCATTAAAATATAAGTTACACATACTTCATGATTTCTGGCGATTGTAGTGTCATCACCAACATTATCTGGAAAATGTCATCCCCAGCCCCTTCCGTGTATTATTGATTGCCATACAATTTTGTCACTGACAAATAACTGATTAAAGCAATCAGACACATACACTATTATCTGATGACAGGTCACTATGAATCCAGTTTAGGAGCAATTTAACCTATCTGTTAAATATAGATTGAAAAAATGTTTAATGGTAATTTAAATAATTCATCAACATTTAATGGACCCTATCCTATTGAATAACTCCCTATCCACTCCATATACTGAACAACTAATTTATCACAATCAATTCACCTAATATCACAATAATAACTGAATTAACTAATCATAGAGAGGTCTGTTTTGTTAAAAAAAAAAAAAAAAAATTCTATTATTAAAAAATTTTTCAGACCAAAAGGTCTTTTCCAGGCTATTTGAAATTCCACTCTAGGTTTTTAACCTGTTATATTTTTACTATCTAAATAAATCCAAAGAGAGCATGGTAGCTCTTTAGTACAAGCACTGGACTGAGAACTACAGGATCAGCAGTTTGAGCATGTCAGGAAAAATAGAAAGTTTTTTGCTCCTACAAAGATCTACAGCCTCAGAAACCCTATTCAGGGTCACTTGGAATAGACTCACTCGATGGCAGTTAGCAACAACAACAAATAGATCCAAACCAGGGAAATGCACTGGGCCTCATAAATAGCTAGGTTGTTGTTGTTGTTGGTAAGTGCCATCGTGTCGGTTCCGACCCATAGCGACCCTGAACAGGGTTTCCGAGGCTGTAAATCTTTATGGGAGCAGAAAGCCTCATCTTTCTCCCACGGAGCAGCTGGTAATTTCGAACTGCTGACCTTGCGGTTCACAGCCCAATTTGTAACCACTACGCTACCAGAACGGTTCAAATTCATCAGTCCCTCCTCGGTTTCCTTTTCAGGCTTGCTATGAATTGGAATTTACTAGATGGCACTTAACAACTGGCACTTCCCAGCAGCCCTTGGAAAATCTACCTCATGTAAAAAAAAACTAAAATTTAGTTGTTGTCTGGGCAAAGTACAAGTTCTGTTTCCAAATTTTTAGTTCACATAACATTAACATTTCCATCCTACACATCTGTTACCTCAGGCATCTAAATTTCTCTTCAATCTGCAGTGCAGGCACTGAGGTTCCTATCAAAAATTAAACCTTAAAATCACAGTATTACTCAGACATCTGATAGTAAATCTAAGAAGCTTGTTATTTATCCCTTTATTTCTCTGAAGAAATACTTCCTTGATTATATTATCTCAACTGACTAAGCATATTCTTACTGAATTATGTTTTTTTTTAATTTTTTCAGCTTTATTGAAGTTTATTGATTAAGAAGTTCTGATAACATAGTGGTTATCAGTCAGGCTGCTGACCTCCAGGTCAGCAGTTCGAAACTACCAGCCATTCCACGGGAGAAACATGAGGCTTTCTGATCCCATAAAGATTTACATCCTCGGAGACCTGGAGGAAGGTAGAATCTCCAGTGAGTAGTATCCAACCTGTCTAGGCGGGGCTGATGCAATGAAATGCAGACGGGTCTCTTGTGATACAATAGTGAATAATTGTTATCAGGACTGATTGTGAGGGTCAGAAATGTAAAGGTAGATGTTTTATAGCAAGGAGGGGAGTGACTAACTTTTCAGTCTAGGAGCGGAGTTCCTTCCCTAGGACCATCAAGGGAGAAGAGCAGAGAGCGGGACCCTACCCAGAGAAGCAGTGATGCCTGAAATGGAGCCAGAGATGATGCTGTGGAGCGATGGAGCAGCTGGAGACTTTAGATCCAGAGAAGGAGAGCGACTGTGTGCTGAAGACCTGGGGGGTACGGGGGAAGGATTGCATGGAGGGGATTGTAATCATGGCAATGAGACGATATATGATAGAATGAATGTAAAACTAATGTTCTCCCATGTAAACTATCACATAATTCACAATAAAACATTTAAGAAAAAAAAAAAAGATTTACAGCCTCGAAAACCCTATGCAGAGTCGCTATAAGTCGAAGCCAACTCCACAGCACACAATCATCACCACCATTGAAGATTAATATAAACCTTTTTCATTTGAAGAATTCTGTCTTAAGTGCCACTGAGTCAGTTCTGACTCATGTGACCCTATGAATATAGGGTTTCTCTAAAACCCTATTTAAAATATTAATGCTTTTACTTATTGATTCAACACCACTTATTGGGTTGCTGATTATTGTTGCTAAGTTAGTTTTGACCTATAGTGAACTTGTATAGGGTTTCCAAGAAGTGACTGGTGGGTTTGAACAGTTAACCTGGCTGTTCAAACTAAATTTCAGTCCAGCACATTAACCCAAAGTGTTACTGTTGTTGTTGTTGTGAAGTGCTGTCCGGCTGATTCTGACCCATAGTGATCCTGTATTGGGTTTCCAAGGAGCAGCTGATGAGCTTGAACCACCAACCTTGCAGTTCAAACAACTTTGCAGTCTGACGCATTAGCCCACAGCGCCACACCAGGACTAGTCTGCACTAAACACAGAGATTGATGCTAAAGCAAATGAAAGACCAACATGAATCCAGTCACCAAAATGCTGCCTTCATCTTCGCCAGCAGCCCACACAAAACTCTGTTTCAACCCTAGTCAACAGGAGAATGGTCAGAGCTTATAAAATATATCCTTCAAACTAGGAACCTATGCAGCACTTCTCTGACCTTGTCACCAAGAGCTGGACCAGAGCTCACAAGTTAAAAGAATACAGAGTGCCATACTGGCAAATACCTGCCAGAGGCTTGAGAAATCCATCCAACCCTACTCTCCTGTTATGCTGGCCACAAATGCAGGGTTGGTTTCCCACTACCTATTGACACTGTGTGGTCAGCACTGGAATGCAGTTCAAATACTACAGCTCTTTGGAAACTCTATACAGGGTCATTATGAATTGGCCCTTTACAACAACTCATGATACTAACCACAGATTTAGGAGTTCACCTGACACCCCAACCTTCTGACCTTTTGTCTTATCCTGCTCCCTGTGGAGTGTCATAATCCATTGGAACAACTCACAGATTCAGAACCATATTTTGTTGTTGTTAAATGCTGTTGAGTTGGTTCTGCTTTCCAAGGAGCAGCTGATGGGTCTGAACTGCCAACCTTGTGTTTAGCAATCCTCTATATATCCTATAATCTCACACAGGATACTTAAAGCTATTGATTTATTATAACCAGAAAGGATCCAAAGGGGGTGGGGGTGGGGTGGGCGGAATCAAGTGAAGTCCAGAGAAGTCCCAGTATGAAGTGTCCATGTGCCCAGAATGCTTGACCCTCTCCTGTGAATGGATGTCTTTTAACAATCAGAAAACCCAAGGCACTTCCGAGTTCAGAGTCTTGTACTGTTTTCTTTGCATAGTCCTGACTGGGGCCTCACTGAATATAAGGGACTGATTGAATCATGTCCACTCCCTTCCCTAGGTTAGCTGAAGAGTGATCTGCACAAAGCTCAGCAGTTCCACTCACTCCCCCATTCATTTTTAGAGGTTTTCAAGTGTTCTCTTACAGTTTTAGATAATAAAATCATCTCAATTAGCCAGGATGTTCCAAGGACTCTCTCTTAAAAACCAAGACAAAAGGCTGACTTTGGTAAGGTTTTCAGTATCACACAGAGAATCTTTTTCTGAATGTTCAAATAGTGAGCACAAATATTTTAGAATAAATATAATTCAAAGGATAACATTGTGATCACACAAAAAAAATTAGAAGTAAAAACCAAAATACTGTTGAAAGAAGAAAGGGAAGAGCTGAGCCTTTACAAATACACTGACAGAGGGTGGTGAGGGGAATCCAAGTGATCAGAATATATTTCTGAAAGACACAAAGATGTGCAATTGTAACTCAAAATTGCCCGACAAGTTGAAGAACAGCAGGTAGAGCCATAGTGTGAAGAAAAATCTGGTTTCCAGAATTTCTTTTGTGGAGATTTCCTGTTTGAGTTTCAAATAAATACTAGGGTTGCCTGCTTAAGTAGGTGGAGGGAAACTCTTCTCTGTAGTAAGAAGACCTGTTCACCACAGAGTTTTGTATTAATTCAGTTATGAGACTTGGAGTAGGGCTTCTGCTTTCTCCTCAGCCTCCTAGTGGTGTTGGTGGTTGCATGGCTTTGAGTCACTTCTAATGCATAGTGACCAGGTATAAGGTTTCCAAACCTGAACATCTTTACAGGAGTAGAAAGCCTCATCTTTCTCCTGAGGAGTGACTGGTGGATTCAAACTACTAACCTTGTGTTTTGCAGCCCAACATGTAACCCACTATGCCACCAGGGCTCTGTTGTTGTTAGGCTTTTTCAAGTCTGTCCTGACTCCTATTGACCCCGTATAGGGTTTCCAAGGAGAAGCTGGTGGGTTTCAACTGCTGACCTTGGGGTTCGAAGTCCATTGCCGATCCTATGGTTCAAGATCAGGAGCCCACCAAGGCTTTAGGACAGGGGTGGGGAACATCCATATAAGGCCTAAGAAATCTTTTGGTCTGACCTTGCCAAGGCAACTGCAATTCCAGCTATTATTAACTGTTTGGCCAAATATAGCAGATTATTTTTTAAGATGATAATTTTGTATGGCCCCCGCATGATGTTATACATTTTGGTAGAAAAAATGTTCCCCATTCCTGCTCTTTGGTTGATTGGCTGGTTATGTGCTGTGGAGTTGGTTCTGACTAATAATGACCCTATATAGGATTTCCCAAACTGTAAATCTTAACATGAGCAGAAAGCCTCATCTTTCTTCCACATAGTGGCTTGTGGTTTCAAATGACTGACCTTGAGGTTAGCAGTTCAACTATGCTACCAGAGCTCCTAAATTACCGTCATTACTCATGTTTCCTAAACTACTAATATCCTATAACATCACACAGGATCTGTGATGTTATCCTACATCTATGAAGGATACTATTTTAACTTATTCTTCTATTATTTAGCCTTTTCATAAGCATATGTTTTTAATTCACAATCAGGAACCTAGAGTCAGCTAAGGCTTTCATCACATTTTGACTATTTCCTGAAGTTTAAGAATGCCTATTTTAAGTAATACATGTTTATTGGATACACAATTTTTTCTGAAAATTACTCAAATGCATCAGGCACTCAATTTTCATTTCCTGCAAATGACATCAGTTTTGGTCTTTACAAAATAATGTAAACACCCAGTTACATAATTTAAATTGTAGGAAACTATACAAGGTCAGCAGTTCGAAATGACCAGCTGTTCTGTGGGAGAAAGATGAGGCTTTCTGCCCCCATAAAGATTTACAGCCTCGGAAACCCTGTACAGAGTCTCTATGAGTTGGAACCGACTCCACGGCACATAACCACAACTACCATATTGTGGTAAGGGGAACTGGTAGTGTAGTGGATTGTGAGTTGGACTGCTAAGTGCCAGGTCAGCAGTTCAAATCTAGCAGTTGCTCCACAGAGAAAGATGAGGCTTTCTGCTCTCGTAAAGAATTACAGCTCCAGAAACCCTACACAGGGTCCCTATGAGTTGGAACCTACTCAGTGACATACGACCACAACCAATATACTATGGTTTGGCCTGAAAAATACAATGGTAAACACTAGCTTTTAATTTATTCTCCTACTCTTTCCTTCTACTCTCATTCTTCTTAGTAAAAGTGAGCACTCTGATATTTTACATATGTAAATCATCCTACAGCTTTGTGATGCAAAACTCTTGACAAATTCTAGTGCCACATTGACTAGGAACTGGAGTTTTCTTGTTGACACATGTATTTTTCTGAATATTTTAGTCAAGGAATTAAGGTGAAGAAAATTACAAATATAAAAAGGACATTAGAAATAGCATCCGCTTCTTAAATTAATAGGATAGAGTATGGGTTGAATCATGACCCCTCAAACTATGTTGAATTCTGAACCCCATAATAAATGTGTCTTTATTTTAAAGCACAATATATATATATATATATTTTTAGCTAAACTGATTGCTTTGTTGTTGTTAATTGCAGTTGAGTCAATTCTCATGCATAGCAACCCAACATAAGGTTTCCAAGGAGTGGTGTGTGACTTTGAACCACCAACCTTGTGGTCCTGGTTCACACCAGGACTGCCAAATTGATTACATAGTAACTACCAATTAGTTATAGTACTGGAGGAATTATTGTTAAGTGCCATTGAGTCGGTTTTGACCCACAGTGACCCCTATATAGGGTTTCCAAGGAGCAGCTAGTGAGCTTGAACTGCTAACCTTGTGGTTAAAGCCAACTTTGCAGTCCTGAGCATTAACCTGACAGTACCACACCAGGACTCCTAGTACTGGAGGACAGTAGGCCCTAATCCAACAAGACTAGTACTTTTATAGAAAGAAAAAGAGACACATAGGTAGCTACATGAGTTACATGACCATGGGAATATTCAGAAACAATTGATCCAAGTGATACTGCTACAACCCAGAGATTGCCTGGGGTTTTGATAAGCTCCAAGAGGCAGGGATGATTCTCCACTACAAACCTGGAGAATGCAAGCCTGATCGACAGCTTGGCTTCACACTTCTAGTCTCCAGAACTTGGAGAAGGTAAATATTATTTTCTACCACCTACTTTGTGGCGATCTGGTGGTACTGTTTGGTAAGTACTAGACTGCTAACTGCAAGATTGGCAGTAGAAACTCACCAGGTGCTCATCATGGGAAGATGAGGTTTTCTACCTGTATAGGGTTTCCTAGGTGCAGATGGTGAGCTTGAACCTCCTACCTTGGTTCAATCCAACTTTTCAGTCCAGTGCATTAACCCACAACACTACACTAGGACTGCCCCCAAACAAACAAATCCATGGTAGCTGATTCCTTGTGTCATGCTATAGGGTAAGTGCAGGACTACTAAATTGTTTTGAACCACAAGGTTGGTGGTTCAAACTCAACAGCAACTCCTTGGAAACCCTGTATTGGGTCACTATGAGTCTAAACTGATTCAAAGGCACTTAATAACAATTTTATAGTAACTTCCTCTGGCAGTCCTAATAAACAACTGCGAGGAGATGTCAAAACTTTTGTGGAAAAATGGAAATAAAAGATTATGGAATATTTTCCCCATAAAATTTTGGATCCCCCTCATATAGACAACAAGGGACATTGCTATCTAAAGCATATTCATAAGTATGTGCTAAAGATTGACATCATATATACTTTAGAGGACTTCTGGTGTGGCACTGGACCTGAAGTTCAGTTTGAACAAACTCACCTGCTGCTCCTTGGAAACACTATTCAGGGCTATAACATAGTGGTTTCAAATCGGGCTGCTAACCACAGAGTCAGCAGTTAGAAACTACCAGTTGTTCACAGGATAATGGTAAGACTTTCTGTTCCCATAAAGATTTACAGCTTCAGAAACAGGGTAGCTATGAGTCAGAACTGACTCCATGCACATAATGACAAACATGAGTTGAAAAGAATTCGATGGCACTTACCAACAACGCAACAACATATACCTTAGAGAGCATCACAGATTGTCATTTAAAAAAGCAGCATCCAGTGGAAATACGTGAAAATCTGTTGATGAACATAATGAGGATGGGGAATATAAGCCTCTATGAGTTGAAGCTTATATTTAAGAGGAGATAGGTAAAGTGGGTTCGAGTAAAACAAAAAGCTAATGCATAGTTTAATGAATTAAAATGTAGATATACAAAACTCTTTAGCTCTCAACAACTTGAGGTTCAAAACAATGTATGTAAAGCATCTATTTTTTGAGTGTGTTTTTTCCCCTCAGGCAGTTATTTCTCTCAGAATGTTTACTCTCATAATCACAATAGTTCAGCTGTCATTTTGTTTGTTTTTTAGGGACAGAGTCCTAGAGGCTAAATAAGTTGCATTGTGGGAGTGATAGAGTAAGGGAGGTAATGAACTCTCTGGAGTTCTCAAAAGTCGGAACAATAATTTGTTGTTGTTAACTGCAAGATGGAGGGAAATGCCTCTTCCTTCCTTTCCAAGAATGAGGTAAAGTTAGTATGAATGTGAAGATATGTGTGTGAATATTAAAACATGGATAATGGAATCCTGGTGTGGCACTGTAGGATAAGCACCTGACTTCAAGGTCCATGGTTTAAACTCACCAGCTGCTCCTTAGAACCCCTGTACAGGGTTGCTATGAGTTTTAACACACTAGACAACACTCAACAACAGCAACAACATTGTGATAGTAAAAATGGTTGCTTTGGTTAATGCTTATGAGTTGGTTTTAACAGCAAGCCAGTTTAGGGTTTCTGAGAAGCAGCAGCTAGTTTGGGATCATCAATCTTACAGTTAGCAAGCAGTCCAGTGTCTACCCTAAAGTGCCACACTTGTTGTTGTTGTTAGGGGCCATTGAGTTGGTACTGACTCATAGTGACCCTATGCACAACAGAACGAAACACTATCCGATCCTGGGCCAACCTCACTATTGTTGTCACGCACCACTCCAGCCCATTGATGATACCACTTGGCCAATCCATCTCACTGGGGCTCTTCCTCTTTTTCTCTGACCCTCCACCCTACCAAACATGATATCCTTCTCCAGTGACTTTTCCCTCCTGACAATATGTCTGAAGTATGAGAGACAAAG
This sequence comes from Chrysochloris asiatica, assembly GCF_000296735.1. NCBI lineage: Eukaryota > Metazoa > Chordata > Mammalia > Afrosoricida > Chrysochloridae > Chrysochloris > Chrysochloris asiatica. The sequence goes on from NW_006408766.1 coordinate 304,148, forward strand.
TTTGGCCATCTTGGTCTCCAAGGATCACTCTGGCTGTACTTCTTTGAACACAGATCTATTGGTTCTTTTGGCAGCCCATGGCACTTTCAATATTCTCTTCCAACACCATAAGTGCCACCCTAGGACACCAATAATAATGTTAACCATTGGAAATGATGGCCAAGTGCATAGTCAAAATGAAAGAGAATTAGCCAGGGTCATAAGCTATCCCTCCCTCTTGGGCCTGATTACTGGATCTGTTTCACATGTGCAGGCAGAGGCAGGGTTCCAACACTGTTCTTGGGTTAGAGGTGGAGACAAGCAAGGAAAAGGGGAATCACTGATGTAAATAAAATACATTTCACTGTTACCTTAAAATGCCTACTAGGCTCCAATGGCTTTCAGAAATATCTTAAAGCCTTCCCTCCTCTATTTATTAGTGGTGTGACCCTAGCCTGCCTTCTTAGTCTCCTAGATTCTCTTAATGTCATAGTAAGAGTAACATACTTCTCCATATTACTACTCATCATTTAAAAGACATACCCTAGCCCCCGTACATCGCAAAAATTACCTTTTTTTAGAAAAGCCCTATAATCATTGATCCCCCAACTTAACTTATATAGTTACCCTAACATAAAAAAGTTGTTCCTCCTCCTTTAACTACTAAGAAACTTCAAATTCCTTACAGAATAACTTCACTCCTAAATATATAGTTTTTTTTACATTAAAGTGCTTAAACTAGAAAGAATCTTAGATTTAAACTATGTCCATACTTCAGTGAATCCCTCCTGTGAGCGTAGGACCTCCATTCTCTGTGCTTTCCCGGAACCCTTTATGCATAGGTAAGTTTTTAGCATTTTTGCTCTTTATCCCAAGGATCTGCTCATATGTGTCGTTTTTGAGAAACACAGCTGATTCCTTGGATATTAGTGCTTCTGCTTAGAGACCATTGAATTAATAGCATCCCCTTAGTGCCTGTCTCTGAAGAAGCATGCACATAGCCTCTCAACTTTCTCCTTTTTTTTTCATTTCTAAGTTATTTAATGACGGTCTTTCTTTGCAAGAAATCTAGAATACTAATTTGTGAGGTTAAACTCCATTTGTGAGAGCAAACACAGCACACATGTAGCCTTGGAGCTGGGGAATGGCTTTGATTTGGGGCATAATTTGTGAGTCCACAGCTTTCTGGATCCACTTTTATGCTGCTCTGTGATCTCATATTTCTCTTTCTCAGTGTCGAAGAGTTCACCTTTTTGGTGTCTGAGCTCCCGCAGCTGCTGCTTCTTGATGTAAGTGTCCGTGCGATGTTTGGGGATCTTCATACCACTGGTATCAATTTTGTTGGAGGTGTCAACAACAAACTTCTGCTCTGTTCTACACAGAGGAACTCGATTAAGGGACATATATGCAGTCACAAGGAACAAGCCACTGGCCAGTTGCTTCTGAAAAACCACTCTCTTACCTCAATGGTGTCCCATGAGGATGATCAGAATGGTCCGAGGAGTGATGCTGGACCACAGTCTTCTGGCATGTTCACTCAAGGGTATTTTGCTGTGGTTCAACAGCTTCTGAGGCACATCTTCGGTAAGGTAACACCTAGGTGTTTTGCAGTTTAACCTCTCAGGTTGGACCATTCTTATCTACACCAACTAGCTTTCTGACAGTAGCAAGAAACCTCTCCTTCTTTTCAATCCTGGATTTAGCATCTGAATACTTCCTCTTGAACATAGCCTTTCTGGAATACATGGGCGACCAGGAATATCTGCCAATTCCTTGGACTAGGACAGAATTATGGCTGCAATGGGGCTTTCAATGCGTGGGTTTTTTTGTTCTTGAGGTTAGCCTTCTTAGCTTTGCCACTTGCATGTGCTTTCTTGACTTCAGGCTTCTTCTCCTTGTACCCAGCTTCTTAGCCTTTCCACCAGTCATCTTACAAGATGGGAAAGAGAATTAAGGCCCCTTCAACTTCCTCTTATCACTTCATATGTGCCTTTTCTTCCTTTACACTACTGCCTCAGGGACTAAAATTAATAGGTAAATAATAACATTTTTTTTTTTTCTTAAATGAAATAAATATTTGGACACCCAAAGCAACACCTCCCTGGACAGACTTTTGATGACATTTTATGTGCCCACATTTGCCTTCTTGGCTATAATACAGGGGTACCTCTCCATCCTTTGTGTTCCTATTGAAATATGTATTTTAGAACTTACCAGGCTGGCCTATACTTTTTCATCAGACTGTTTCCCTTTGTACTCTCAACTCCTAGAAATCACTAACATAGCTTATGCAATCTTGTATCCCGGTAACAAGCACATTATCTGGCATCTGGGCAACATGGTTCTTTCTTAATTTAGTGACTTGAATTATGGAGACCCAAAAATTATATGAGAATATTTTGCTTTTCTTTAAACTAGTGTCAACTCATTCTCTAAAGAGCCTCATAATAATGGAGCCATATCATAGCAGTCATTACCTAAAAATCCCGAACAATGGATTTTACCCATAAATAATACATTTTTGTCATAAAGTAATATGGCTAAAATCACAATGACTAATTATATTTTCAATTTTAAATAAGGGAATTAGTACACAATGTTATAAATCTTATATCAGGGCAAAATCAAAAGCCTGAAATTGATTTAAATACTCATAAATTCAAGTGAAATATATGAATTTTGCAAAGTTAAATTAGGTAGAATAAATCCACCCAGACGTCTTGCCAAAAATGAGTACACATAGTATCCCTTAGCTGCTTTATACATATGGTCCCTTGAAGCAGATGTATATTCATTTTCACTCATATTATAGGATGTGCTGCATATCAAGTATAAAAGGAGGAGAAATGCACAGATGAAGATAACTGCTCTCTAAGGGGAAAGTCTGAAATGGATGCTAGATTTGTGTTTCTGCCCATATGTGTTTCTGCCCATATGTGTTTATGCACCTTGACTAGTATATGAGCACAATGCGTAATTCTGGTGTTTCTATTCCTGTTGTAGCATTCTGGCATGGAATTATTGTAAAATATCACCCTAAATGAAGCAGCATTTCACTGGGCCATCCCTTTAGATATAGCTTGTAAACACCATAAAGCTCTTTGTGGTTGAAGGAGAATATAATTCAACATGTCTCTATAGTAACTGAAAAAAAAAAAAGAGCAGAAAATACAATGTTTCTATAAAGAAGACAATTATTAAGTCTTTGCTCATAGAGACTTATAAAGCTTCCATTTGATAACCTTTGTTTGCAAGATATAATTATTGAAGAAATCTTCCAAAAATTTTACATAGGTACAAAGGGGTTGGAAGAAAACAAAACAAAACAAAACAAAATCTTCCTTAACTCTTAAATGCTGCTTCAATAAACTGTTGAAGGCAATAGAAGATAGGGGTTAGTTTAAATGGTTAATCCTAAATCAGGGCCTGAGAGCGCATGAAAAGAACATAAATGGTGATATTTAGTATAGAACAGTACATAGATAGGGAGTTGCCAGTAAATCAAGCCAGATTCAGATGGGAACATGAGAAGACTATCATTGCTCATGTCAGATGGATTTCAGCTGAAAGTAGAGAAGACCAGAAAGGGATTTTCATGTTTTTATTGGCTATGTAAAGATATTTGAATTTGTGGGTCATAGTAAATTATGAATGACAATGAAGAGAGTGTGAATTTCAGAACACTTGGTTATGCTTATGTTGAAACTATGCAACCAAGAGGCAGTTGTTCAAACACAACAAGGGGACATAGGCAGACTGTTGTTATTAAGTGCCTTTGTGTCAGTTCTAACTCACAGCAATGCTGTGCATATGATGAACATTATATCCCAAGCCATTCTAATGCATGGATGCTGTAAGCATGATGGGCATTGAATCATCTTGGGTGCTATAAGTCCATACACCAAACTTGTCAATGACGTCAGGATGTTTTTTTTGTTGTTGTTGTTGTTTGTTTTCAGGTGTGTGTGTGGCTGTCTTTACCAGGAGATTGGCCTGAATAGGTTCTCTGCCATTACTGGACCCAGAAGGCCCACTGTTATAGTTATTGTCATAGAGTCCCTTTACAGTGTTTTTGAGGCTTTACACCTTTGCAGAAGTAGAAAGCCTCATCTTTCTCCCACTGAGCAGCTGGTAGGCTGGAATGCTGGACCTTGTGGTTCACAGTGTAATGTGTTTCTTATGAACCACCATACTCCTAGAGAGCCCCTAAGTAAAGATTTAATTCAGTGCTTTAATTCAGTACATTTAGCAAAACTTCTACATAGTGTGAGGGTAAGACTAGCAGCTTGTTTGACAGGCTATTTGGGTTCAAATGCCATTTTTTTTATTAAAGTTACTTTTCTGTGAAATTCTGTAACATTATTAATTTGTTATCTATGCCTAGAGTTCTACTCTATTAATTTATGATTATATTACCTACTATTTTATGTTATTGTGAAGATTAGATACTCATACATAAAATCACTTAGCACAGTGAAACTTATCAGAATGTTAGTTTTATTATTCATAACAATTTCTTAGGACTTGTTTAAAAAAAATAAATAAATCACTTAGAAAGTAGTTTATAGTTATTTATTTTTCAATTCCTAAGAGAAATATATCTTTAGAAGTGGTGAACCTCATCATTTATTGCCCATACTAATCCAGATTTCAATTTGAAGACTAAAGTGCACCTGACAAAAATCATGGTATTTTCAATATTCTCAAATGCATGTAAAAGTTGTACAGTGAATAAGGAAGACCTTAGAAGAACTGATGCATTTGAGTTATGGTGTTGAAGAAGAATTCTAAATGTATCATCGATTGCCAGAAGAACAAACAAATTTGTGTTGGAAGAAGTATAACCATAATGTTCCTTAAAAGCCAAGATGAACAGACTTGGTCTCTTATATTTCAGATATACTATCAGGAGGGACACAAGCCATGATATTTTCAATAGCCTAATGTGGATGCAAAAGCTGGACAGTGAATAAGGAAGACCGTAGAAGAATTGATGCCTTTGAATTATGGTGTTGGAGGAGAATATTAAAAGTGCCATGGACTGCCAAAAGAACCAATATATCTGTTTTGGAAGAAGTGCGCCAGAGTACTCCTTAGAGGCCAAGATGGCCAAACTTCGTCTCTCATACGTTGGACATATTGTCAGGAGGGAACAGTCACTGGAGAAGGATGTCACGCTTGGTAAGATGGAGGGCCGGAGAAAAAGAAGAAGACCCCCAACGAGATGGATTGGCCAGGTGGCATCATTGATGGACTCAAGTGTGGCAGCCGTAGTGAGGTTGTCCCAGGATCGGACATTGTTTCATTCTGCTGTGCATGGGGTCACTATGAGTCAGTTCTGACTTGATGGCACCTGACAACAACAACAACAACATCAGGAGAGACCAGTCCCTGGAGAAAGGACAGCACACTTGGTAGAGTGGAGGGTTAGTGAAAAAGAGAAAGATCCCCAAGGAGATTGATTGGCACAGTGGCAGCGGCAAGGGGCTCAAGCCCAGCAGCAACTGTAAAAACAGTGCAGGATTGGGCAGTATTCCATTCTGATGTACATAGGGTTATTATGGCACCTAACAACAATCTGAGAAGTCACAATAAGATATTTAAATAAAAGTAAGCAAAACTCAAACTAAGTCTGCAAAATTGAATGTTGCTATGCTTCCTTGTTGATGTTTAGTGCAAAACCTAGTTGGTTTTGACCCATAGCAATCCTGTATCAACCTAGCAGCGGTTGGTGGGTTTGAACCGCTGAACTTGTGGTTCAAACTGATCTTTGAGGTTCAGCACATTATCCTGCAGCACCGTAACAAGATGCTTCAGTGACACAAAAATCTACGTGTTCTACTGTTAAACATTGGTTGCTTGACCTCACACAGGAGTATCACAAAAGAAAGTTATGGAACTTTGGATGACTTGAAAACACTATGGAGTGCATTCTACAATGCAAAGCATGGTATCACCAGGAGTCAGAATGGACTCGATGGCAATGAGGGATTGGTTTTATTTTTTAATGATCAGTTTTGATGATTTCTTGATTAGATTATTTGAACAATTTAATTATTAATGAAGCAAATTGCCTTACTTTGAGACAACTTTTGATTAGCTGTGGTCATTTTTGCTAGTCTATGACAATGTTATTTTTATTAAATGCTCTTGAGTCATTTCCCACCCATAAGGATCCTAGGATTTCCAAGGTGCATATGGAGAGCTTGAACCATCGACCTTATAGTTCAGATTTTGCAGTCCAGCACATTATCCACAATTCATACAAATATTTTTGCAGCAGGTAGATGATAATGTCAGAAAAATTTAATCCTGGCCTTTGAGCTTCACGTACAAAAAGTATTTTTTTACTCCAAACCATGTTGACGATGTTTGATCTAGGTTAAAATATAATGTCTCAGTATATTTTTACCAACTGTCAAAGAAATACAGAATAACAAATAATTTTAAAAGATTTGGAAAAACACAAAAGGTCATCCATGTGACCTTAACATCTGTGGCTGATCCTAAGACTTTGGTCATCTTAAAATAGCTAATTTTGAAATTTAAGAAACTAATGTTTAAGTAGAGTGGTTACGAGTCTGGCTACTACCCTCAAGGTCAGCGGTTCAAAACTACCAGCTGCTCCACTGAAGAAAGATGAGGCTTTCTGCTCCCATAAAGAATTACAGCCTCAGAAACCCTATACAGGGACACTACAGGTTGAAACCAACTAGACAGCACTTAACAACAACAGTAACGCTCAGCTGAGTGGAAATTAATGCATGAAAGAAACCAAAAATATAGGAATTATTATTTGTAAATGTTTATATTTTTTACTTAAAAAATTCCAAGAGAATTGATATAACTTCTTTTGTTTATACCTTAAAACAAAAACAAAAACAAAAACAAAAAAATACAATAATAAGAATGCAGGAAAACTTAATAAATATAGAGGATAATGCAGACTTTAAAATGTACTTTGCTGTCTATCTGTAATCAAATTTAGCGCTTTAAAAAGTTAATCATTACAGATTAAAATCAATGAAATATTGTATTGCTAGGAGTTAGAAAATTGTTTTCTTCTAAATAAACTGTCCTGAATTATTTTCTCAGATGTGCTTAATTTTCTTGTACTGTAAAAACCTCAAATGAGACTGCAGTTCTCAAAGTTTGCCACACTCCTGAATGCTCCACTGAGAGTTAAAAAATTCCCTGCTCTTGCTTCAACACAGAAGAATTAATCAGATTCCATGATGAATTCACAGTTATTAATTCACATAGTTTTATGAAATTCCCAAGTATTTATCAGAAACAGACAAGCTTAAGACCAACTGACTAGCTGTAAGTTGAGTCTGATGGAAAAGTCTATTGAAAATATGGGAATGAGATGCGTGAAAATATGAATATTATGGATTATGAAATTTGAAAGTATTCTGTTGGCATTATAATATTTGCAGTTTTGTACAAGTTGATTAAATTGCATATCTCTTTTTCATTTCCTTTGAGAATTCAAGTAATGAAATCTCTTATTGGGAAGTCAAATACATAAATCAATAAATATACATTACTGTGTTCACTTTAGAACACAAGATGAAATTCTTTGAGCTATACAACAAGTGGAGGTGAGCAGTTTAACTATACAGAATCCCACTGTATTCTTCAACAAATATTATTTGTTTGACAGGTCAACTTTTCAAGTTTACTTTGGAAAGTGATAGGCAATATTGTTGCAAATGTTTGGTTATGGACATATCTTTGCTTCCATTGCATGTACACGCACTAATAAATTGTACTGGTTCTATTTTGACCACTGGAAAAATATGGAATAAAATAATTTCTCTTTAATGTGAATATCTTTTAGTCAGACAGAACTATCACATTAGTGTTATAAAGAAAATGTTCTCTTAATAATAAAGCAATAGGTAAAATTCTTTTAATATGAAATTAGTATCAGCTCTGATGTCATATAATAACTGATTCAATTTGTAAAAGATATATTAAAGGGAAAACAAAAAGGAAACCTGAAAATATAGAAGGTTAATCCCAATTTGTAGTGTTGTTATTGTTAAATGCCATTGAGTCTGTGCCAAATCATAGTGTTCCTATATAGGAATTCTGAGGAGCGGCTGGTAAATTTGAAACACCTAGCTTGCTGTTGGTAGCTTAGTGATCAAGTGTTAGGCTGATAACCTCAGTAGTTTGAAATTATCAGCAGTTCCACAGGAGAAAGATGAAAATTTCTGCTCCTGTAAAGATTTACAGTTTCAGAAACCCTAAGCAGGGTCCTTACAAGTCAGAACCGACTCCATGGCATACCAACAACAATCTTGAGTTACAAACCAATCTTGTGGTCCAGTGCTTATCCTACAGCACCACACCAGGACTCCACAGACTTAAAATTATTGATAAAAACAAATAAATAAAAATTAATTACAAGGAATGCTTCAGATTTCTTTAAAATAGGTAAGTATATCATAAACAAATCTGAAATAATTCACATATTAGAATGTACTCATATGAAACACTAGAGATTCACTAAGAAATAACTGAAGTAATTTTAAATGAGATCCTACATTGAGTAACAAAATATTAAATGTTAGAATACATTAACCTTTACTATTATCATTAAAATAATCTCATTCCAGTTTGAGTTGTTCACAAAATTCTCCTGAATGAGTTAAAAATAAATTGTCATCACAGTACTTAATTTTGTGATGAGAATAATTTTCAAAAGTAAAATGTAATATGAATTTACTTTTTAGCATTCATATAAGTCCTGGTATGGTGCTGTGGGTTAATGTGCCAGACTGCAAAGCCTTTTGAATTGCAAGGTGGGAGGTTCAAGCTCACCAGCTTATCCTCAAAAACCCTGTAAAGGGTTGCTATGGGTTGGAATTAACTCCACGGCACTTAATAACATCAACATAATTATAATATTAAATATATATTTTTAAAAGAAATATGTGTTGTTGTTAGGTACATTGAGTAACAACTCATAGTGACCTTATGCGCAAACCTCACAACCTTATACGCATGAGCTCATTGCTGCTGCCATATATTTATTGTTTTTGTTGTTGTTATTGTCAGGTGCCATTGAGTTGGAACCGACTCATAGTGACCCCATGCACAGCAGAATGAAACAATGTCTGAATTTTTTAGGTGCCATCAAATCACAACTGACTCAAAGTGACCCTAAGTACATCAGAATGGAAAACGTCCCGTTCCTGGGCCAACCTCACAATTACAACGCCTGAGCCCCGTACTGTTGTCACTGTACCAATCCATCTCCTTGGGGCTCTTCTTATTTTTCTCAGACCTGCCACAGTACCAAACATGATATCCTTCTCTAAAGACTGGTTCCTCTTGAGAATATAAGAGACAAAGCCAGACCATCCTGAGAACCAAGGAGAACGCTGACTTCTAAATCAGATTGGTTTGTTCTTTTGACAGTTGATGGTAATTTCAATATTCTCCTCCAAACCTATAACTCAAATGCATAAACTCTTCTACAGTCTTCCTTACATGGTCCAACTTTTGTATGCATAAGAGATTATTGAAATATCATGGTTTGGGTCAGGTGCTCCTGACTTTTCTTTTTTTGTTTTGTTTTGTTTTAATTTAAGGTTTTTATTGTGGATTGAGTGAAATTTTACAGGGCACATCACAGTTTCACATTCAACCATTCATATAACTTGTTTCATTACATTGATTATAATCCCCTCCATATACCATCAATTAAAAGTATTTATCTCTATCTACTTTACCTTTTTTTAAAAAAAACCCACTCAGGCATATATAATAAATTACATCTCCAAAGGGCACATTCTGTAAGTCTGCTCTTGGCCACCAGTTCTTAGTCCTTCTCTTCTTAGTTGATGAATCTAGAGTCCTCAGCCACTCCCCCTCTCCATGCCCCCATCTCTGCCTCCACCTCGGGTGCTGCTGCTTCTCTGGATAAGGTCCTGCATTCTATTTGTGCGTTCCTTTCTTGAGGGTCCTAGGGTCCTCTGTTTCTGGACTGTAAGATTAACCACTCCCCTTTTTTTGTTACAACACTTCTACTTTTACAATTGTTACAGTCACGATTAGTCATGATAACAGTTATTCACTATTGAATCTTACTAATCTTATCCCCATCTCCTTTCACCAGATCCATCGACAAGATGACAACCATTCAGTGGGGACTCTTTCTTTCCCCCCACACTCTTAACTAAGCTCCCTCTTGAAACTTTGTAAGCCAGTCACTTCGTGCCTTTATTGCCCCCTCATTTTAGATAGCCAATGTCTAAGTTGCCCGTCCCTATCTACCCT
>NW_006408766.1:314766-315255 GCF_000296735.1 Chrysochloris asiatica
TCAAGGCCTATTTCACTGGGCAAGTTGTAAAACCCCTTTGAGGTATTACAATCAGTTATAGGCTAAAGACGGGTTTACAAGTTTTCTCTCATCATGTTTCCCAACATTCCTTTCTATACCACTCAAGTGTCTATTTTACAATAGTAGGCAAGGGAAAATAATATTCACAAGTCAGTCAAGGATTTTAGTATTATTTACCCTCTTCAAGCTATACCTAGATCCCTGCACCCCAGAGCCCTGCCGTTCCAAGGCTGAGCACTCATCACTGTTTATTTCTGTCCCACTAGGACATGCAAACCTGTCTCAATGATCCCCTACCTATCTTGTTCTTCTGCCTCCTCCTCACTTCTTGTATTGCCCTCCCCAACACCCAAAATAAACCCCCTACACCCGTCCCAACCCCATTGTGGTTACCTTATATTCCATTAGTTCTTCCCTCCATTTTAGATAGTCTATTTTATCCAGTAATCTACCTGACCTTCCCACCAC
>NW_006408766.1:316483-318211 GCF_000296735.1 Chrysochloris asiatica
GGCCTATTTCCTCTTTTGTCTGCTTGTCCCACTCCACAATCCCCGTTTAGGCCTTTTTTCTAGTTGGAAACAGATCAGGGCCAGCTTTGGCTATTTGGTTGTAATTGGAAACTGTCTCTTTAAATTTTGAGGAGATCTGTGCGCATGTGTAGTAGAATACTCCGAGGGTGGGCCTGGGGTGCCCACTAGCTCAGGCACCCCTATAGTCACAAGAATGGAGGTGCACAGACAGCAAGGGACCAATGAACAGATACCAAAAGAAAATAATGTCCACACCTTTATCTCAGCGGTTCTTCCAGATGTCTGTGGCCGCTTCAATCTTTCCCCCACATGGTCTCACCCAAGATGGCGGCTCCTGGAGTAGTCGAGCATCCTGGACTGGAAAGCAATAGATTTCTTGCTTCTGCCACAAATTCCCCCAGCTGTGAGTCTTCCAACCTTTTTAAGTATTCCTTTACATGTGGTTCAGAGTTTCGGGACCATCCCCTGAGCCTGCTTGGTCGGGTATTCTGTGTTGTTGTTGGCAGAGCTCTCTGCTACATGTCCACCCGATCTGCCATCTTGTTTGTTCTTTGCTCCTTACTTTTCAAACTGAAATCTTTGCTCTTCAACATTTTAAAAGAGGTGTTATGAAACAGATTTACGTAATGCAATAAGTCATTTGAGTTCATTATTGCTTCTTCCATAAGTGTTGATGGTTGATCCAAGCAAGATGAAGTCTTTGACAACTTCAATCCATTTTCCATTTTATGTGTTGTTTACTGGACAAGTGGTGAGAATTTTTGTTTTCTTTACATTTACATGTAACCCATATGGAAGGCTGTGGTCTTTCATCCTTCATCAGTAAATATTTTAAGTCCTCATCATTTTCAGCAAGCAAGGTTGTGTTATCTGCATATTACAGGTTTTTACTGAATATTCCTCCAATCTTGATGCCTTAGTTTTCTTCATATACTCCAGTTTCTTGGATTATTTGCTCAGCATACAGATTGAATAAGTATAGTCAAAGAATACAACCTTTCCTAATTTTAATCCATTTATTGTCCCCTTGATCTGTTTGAACAATTGTCTCTTGGTCTGTATTCAGGTTACTTATGAACACAAATAAGTGTTCCAGAATGCTCATTCTCCTTAATGTCCATGGCTTGATAGGATCCACATAATCAAAAGCCTTTGTGTACTCCGTTATGCACAGGTAAACATCTTTTGGTATTCTCTGCTTTCAGATAAAATCCATCTGAAGTCAACAATGATATCCCTTGTTCCACATCCTCATCTGAATCGAGCTTGAACTTCTCAAAGTTCTCTGTCAATGTATGGTTGCAGTCATTTTTATATTACCTTACTTACATGGAATATCCATACTATTGTCTGATGATTTCCACATTCTGTTGGGTCATCTGTGTTTGGAATGGACAGTTTGGTCAGGTAGTTGTCTTTCAAATTTTTCAGTATTGATGAATGAGTGCCTCCAGTGACACATCGGTTTGTTGAAAGATTTCTATTTGTATTCCATGTATTCCCGATGCCTTATTCTTTGGCAATGCCTTCAGCACAATTTTTCCCTTTTGGATCATTGGCTCTTGATCATATGCCAGCTCTTGAAATGGTTGAACATTGACCACTTCTTTCTGGTACAGTGTCTCTGTGTATTATTTCCATCTTCTTTTGATGCTTTCTGCATCATTAAATATTCTGTCCATGTTGTTGTTGTTGTTGTTAGGTGCT
>NW_006408766.1:318966-320529 GCF_000296735.1 Chrysochloris asiatica
GCCCGTGAGAGTCTCAGTGCGCCAGAGCCTTAGACCTGCTTCTTTGAGAAATCACTGTGCGAGGAATTACAGGCTTCTTAAACTTGTGCCGCTGCAGCCCCAGCTCCTTTGGGCTTGAGGGGGCGGGGTGGGAACCAGCTCGTGCGGAGCCTCCAGTAGCGGGGAGCTTCAAGCAGGGAGAGCCACTGGTGATACCTACCCCAAGGTGGGATTTCCGCACATACAGCGGACAGAGGGAAGTTAGTTTAAAGGTGGAAAAAAAAAAAAAAAGCCTGCAGGAAAAGAGAAGCGGCAACTGTCTGATGTCATCAGGCGTGGGCTATGCCTGCCTGAGCCACTTCTGCCCTGCCCAGTTGACCCGTGTCCACCGCCAGCGGACCCCCCACCACAGCACAGTCCAATCATGTTCCCAGCACCCACCGGGCGCGTGCGAACACAGGCGAGCAGCTCCCCTCCTGCCCGAGCCGTGTCCCACGGGCCTGCCAGATGCGCGAAAGCGAGCTACCCGCCTCCCGCTGAACCGAGCAGCATTCCTCAGCCCTGCCGGGCATGCGCCGGCAAACAGCTCACCTCACACTCAACTGAACAGCGGGGCGTGGGAGCAGGCAGCCCCCTCCTGCCGCGAGCACCCACTGGGGGAGCCCATTTGGGTCTCCCCTTCATTTTTATTATTATTTTTTATCTTAGAAGGTTCAGCAGGAGCCCCGACGTGGCTCTGAGGGCTGGGGTGCCACTACAAGGTCACCTGAATTACAGGGTCAGTGGTCCACGCCCACCAACCGTTCCTCAGAAACCCTATAAAACAGCATTAGGGGAGGGACGTCCAGCACTTCCCTGACCCAGCAACACAGGCTAGCCCACTGCCCAACCTCCAAGGCTCAGGCCCTGCCAGCAAGGCTCAAGCCAGCACAAGCCAGCACAAGGGAAGACGCCTTGAGGTGTTTTTTACCAACAGCAACAAGGCAATCCTGTTGTGCCCCTGCAGGTTAAGGTACTAGACTGCAGAACCCTTTGAACTGCAGGTCGGAAGTTCAGGCCCACCAGCTGCTCCTTAGAAACCCTATAAAGGGTACTTGGTTTTCTTTTCTTCTCTTTCTTTCTTTTTGCTCTGCGGGTTAAGGGACCGGACTGCAGAGCCCTTTGAACTACAAGGTCGGTAGATCGCCCCCACCAGCTGCTCCTTAGAAAACCGATAAAGGGGGTTTTGTTGTTGTTGTTTGTTTTTATTATTATTACTTTTTTTCCTTTTCATCTGTTCTCTTTCCTTTTGTGTGTGTGACTAGAGATTGCCTTGTTTAATCTCAATTTTTCTGGTGCTGAATGCTTTCTCTTTTTTTTTTTTTTTTTCTCTTTCATTTTTCTCTCTCTCTTTTTATTCTTTTTGTTGTTGTTGTTGTTGTTTTTGTTTCTGCTTTTTGTCCTTTCTTTCATGCTGTTGTTGTTTTTTTTGTCTTGCTTCATTATTATCTCATTATAGCTTTTGCTTTTTACTTTGCTTCTGATTTTGTTTGCTACCCAACTGGTGTTGCTTGGAGGTCACATAGCCTCCCTTCCACTATCGGA
>NW_006408766.1:323836-329092 GCF_000296735.1 Chrysochloris asiatica
TGTAATGAAACAAGCTATATGAATGGTTGAATGTGAAGCTGATGTGGGCCCTGTAAACTTTCACTCAATCCAAAATAAAAACATTTAATAAAAAAAAAAAATGTTGTTGATTGGTCCAGTGGTAAGGATTTTTGTTTTCTTTACATTGAGATGCAATCCATATCAAAGGCTGTGTTCTTTGATCTTCATCAGTAAATATTTGAAGTCTTCTTCACTTTCAGCAAGCAAGGTTGTATCATCTGCATATCAAAGGTTGTTGATGAGTCTTCCTCCAATCCTGATACCACATTGTTCTTCATATAACCCAGCTTCTCGTATTATTTGCTCAGCATACAGGTTGAATAAATATTTCTCCTTAGAATTTGTCAATTTCCCAAGTCGAGAGTTGAATTTTTTCTTAGTTCCCTCAGCTTGAGAAATGCTGAATGTTCTTCCCTTTTTGTTTTCTAACTCCAGCCCTTTGCACATTTTGTTATAATATATGACTGTTTTCTCAAGCTGACCTTTGAAATTTTCTATTCATCTTTTGTACCTTCTCACTTTTCCCATTTGCTTTAACAACTCCGCACTGGAGCTCACGTTTCAGAGTCTCTTCTGACATCCATTTAAGTCTTTCCTTGTCTTCTCAATGACCTTTTGCTTTTTTTCTGTCTGATGTTCTTGATGTCATCCCACAAATCTTCTGGTATTCATCTTTAGTGTCTAATGAATCGAATCAAATCATCAGATGATTTCTAAATTCAGGTTGAAAAGATTTAAGGTAATATTTTGGATCTTGTGGACATGTTTAAATTTTCTTCAGCTTCAGCCTGAATTATCATGTGAGTAATTGATGGTGTGTTCCAAGTTCATTGTTGTACTTCAAGACAGATCATGATATATTATTTTTGATGATGAATGTGATACCATTACTGTTTAGTTTTTCATTACAGGCATAGTGTATTGATTGTGAGATTTGATCTGGCCAATACCAGTCCATTTTTGCTCACTAATCCCTAGGATAATGATGCTTATGCATTCCATTTCACTTTTTTCAATTTCCACTTTTCCTAGATTCATACTTCATACATGTTCTGGTTATTAACAGATATTTACTGCTGTTTCTCTTCCTTTTGATTTGTGCCTCATCAGCAAATGAAGGTCCCCATTCGCATCATCACACTCAACTCTACTTTGAGGAGGCAGCTCTTCCCCAGTAACATTTTATTTTGAGTGTCTTTCATTCTGAGGGGCTCATCTTCCAGCACTATATCTGACAATATTCTGTTGCTCTTCACATTTCAGTATTCAGTGTTCCTGTGCTGACAGTGCTCCACTGCTATTCATAAATTTTTCAGTGACTAAATATTCAGGAGTAGTCCATCTCTCCATCTTCCTAGTCTGTCTTTGTCTGGATGTTCAGCTTAAACTTGTCCCATGGGTGACCTTGTTGGTATTTAAAATATCTGTGGCATATTCTCCAGAATTAACATTAGCCACCACAGTACAACAAGATGACAGATGAGTGTATATATATATATATAGTTAAGTGCCACTGAACCGTTTCTGAAATATAACGACCTTGTATAGGGTTTCCAAGGAGCAGCTGGTGGATTTGAACTATCAACTTCGTGGGATTCGCAGTCTAGCACTGATGCCACAACAGGAGAGAGAGAGAGATGTTGTTGTTGTTAAGTTCTGTTGAGTCAGTTGTGGCTCAAGGCAATGCTTTATAGGGTTTCCAAGGAGTGGCTGATGGATTCAATCCACCAACCTTTCTATTTGCTTATGGTTAACAGTATAGTTCTTAACCTATAGTACACATCAGATAGACAGATGATAGTTAAATAATGATAGATGATAAATAGATAGATAGATAGATAGATAGATAGATAGATAGATAGATAGATAGATAGATAGATACAGGAAGACAGTACTGGTGTGGTTACATAGGATAAGCACTGAACTGCTGACCCTATGATTGATGGTTCAAATCCACCAGCTCTCCCTGGAAACCCTATAAAGTATTGCTATAAGTCAGAATTGACTTGAGGGCACTTAACAACACTACCGCCATAGTTGCTAAGTGTCCTCAAGTGTGTTCCAACTGTGAAGCGTTTCTAATGAGGTGCTAGTGGTTTGGACCTCCATCCTTTTAGCTAGCAGTCCACTTAACAACAGCAACATACCCTTAATTAATTAATTAATTAATTAATTAATTAATTAATTTTGTCTTTTTGATTATCTATCAATTTCCAACAGTGGTGTAGAACTCTACAATAATGATAGTAGATTTACCTATTTCTCTTGTCAATCATAGATGTTTATATGTCTGAGGAACAGCTGGTGGGCTTGAACTGCCAATCTTTGTGGTTTGTAGTCCAGTGCTGATCTTGCAGCACCAGACTTTTAGTCTATATGCATGTTTAGGCTTGATGTTTTTACTTTTGGAACATTGACTCAATCATCAATATTTAAGAGATCTCTTTATGCCTGGTGAATTTCCTATTTTTATGAGTGTTAATATATCTTTCTCCAACTCTTTAATTCTAACTTGTCTGATTCTATAGATTTAAAGTCGGTTTTAGGTGTATTTAGACCATTCACATTTAAACTGATAATGTGAGATTAATATTTATCTTATTTTGAACTGCTCTCTCTCTATTTTCCTTGTTTCATTTAATAAGACTTTAAGTTAGTCCCTGTTGTAGCTTATTAGCATATTAATTTTGCTTCCATTTAAAAACCATTTTAGAGTTTGTAAAACTTTACATTATGTAGTTTTAGCAAGAAATATTTCACACTAAGAATAAGATAAATAAAGTATCTTAATTTACCTTTATGCATTCCTTCTCCAATGATTTATTTATGCATCTCCAAGTTTCTAACATTTATCAATTTATTTATATTTCAAAAAATCTTCTATTTATTATAGTGTAATCTGCCGGTGTGGTGCTGTGGGTTAATACGCTCGACTACAAAGTGGGTCTGAACCCCATGTTGGTGGTTCCAGCTCAGCAGGTACTCCTCGGAAACCCTATACAGGGTAGGAACCGACTCAATTATACTTAACAACAATCTAC
Organism: Chrysochloris asiatica; assembly: GCF_000296735.1. Lineage (NCBI taxonomy): Eukaryota > Metazoa > Chordata > Mammalia > Afrosoricida > Chrysochloridae > Chrysochloris > Chrysochloris asiatica. The sequence goes on from NW_006408766.1 coordinate 326,899, forward strand.
CAGTGTTGAATTACTTCTGTTTTTGTTTGTTGGAGAACTTTTTTGTCTTCACTTTTGATGATAATTTCAATGAATGCAGAATTCTAGGTTAGTGTTTTCTAGTTGTCTGATTTCAATTTACCTTTCTTAAAATCTTCAGTAGACTGAAACACTTGGACTGTTTCAGTCTACTCTCTTGTTGATTATAAGACAACTGCTATAATTTTTTTCCTTGCTCCTCTAAAGGGAAAAAAAAAAAAATCACTATGCAGTTTGTACAATTATGCTACATGTATTTGTTTCTATTGCTGCTATAACCAAATACCACACACTTAACTGTTTAAAACAACACAACATATTACCTCACAGTTCTGGAGATCAGAATGTTTCTGGGAATTGTCCACTCATAGTAGCAATTCTTACTCTTGTGTTACTGAGTAGAAGTACTTTAAAGGGTTTTATTAGCTATAATCTATGCGTAGTGGTTACGAATCGGGCTGCGAACCACAAGGTCAGCAGTTCGAAACTACCAGCTGTTCCGCGGGAGAAAGATGAGGCTTTCTACTCCCGTAAAGATTTACACCCTCGGAAACCCTGTACAGGGTTGCTATGAGTCGGAACCAACTCCACGGCATAGAACAACAACAACAACATTAGTTATAATCTTAAAGTGATCACAATGCCTATCTTCTGTGACACCTCTGGGTGAATTTGGCCATCAACATTTAGGTTAGCTGATAAGCACATACTGTTTGAGCCATCTGTTGTTAAGTGCCCTTGAGTAAGTTCCAACTCATAGTAATGCTGTATAGGGTTTCCTAGGAAAGGCTGGTGAGTTTCAACTGCTGACCTTTAGGTTCAAACAAATTTTCGCAGTCCAGTGCTTATCCTACAACACCACACTAGGACAACATTTCTAGGGACATCAAATCAAGATGTTGGCATTACATCTGAATGTTCTAGGGAAAAAAAAAAAAATGTTTACTTATCTTTTATAGCTTCTAGAGGTAGCACGCATGCTTTGGTTTTATAGCCACTTTTCTTCCATTTTTGAAGCTAACAACTTCTATCTTCTTTTTTTCTTACTCTGAAACTATGTCTTCATATATATATTTAAGGTTTTTATTGTGGACTGAGTAAAAGTTTACAGGGCAGATCATCAGTTTTACATTTAAAAAAAATCATATACCTTATTTCATTACAATGATTATAATCCCCTCCATGTACCATCAGTTAACAGTATTTCTCTCTATTCACTTTAGTTTTGTTTTTTTTTTTTTTTAAACACTCAGGCATATACAATAATTTACCCAACCAAAGGGCACAGTCTGCAAGTGTGCCTCCTGGCCACCAGCTCTTAGTCTCTCTCTTCCCATGAATCTAGAGTCCTCAGTTGCTCCCTCTCTCCATGTCCACATCTCTGGCTCCATCTCTGGTGTCACTGCTTCTCTGGATAAGGTCTCACATTCTGCTTGTGCTCTTCTCCCTTGATGATCCTAGGGTCCTTTGTTTCTGGACTGTGAGATTAACCACTCGCCTGTTTTTGTTTCACAAAACTTCTACCTTTACAATTTTAGTCATGATAATAATTACTCATTATTGAATCATGAGAATCTTATCCCCATCTCTTTTAACCAGACCTGTCTAGACAAGATGAAAACTTCCAGCAGGGACTCTTTCTTTCCCCACACACTATTAAACTAAACTTCCCCTTGAAACCTTGTAAGCCAGGCATTTTGTGCCTTTATCAGCCCTTCATTTTAGGTAGCCAGTGTCTAAGCTGCCCATCCTTATCTACCCTGTGTACAGAGGGGATACCATTGATACTTGATGTGAAGACTCCTTCCCTCTGTGTTGGTACTTAGAGCTACTTGATTCCTTGATCTGGTGGCTTCTCAGTGAATATCCTTATATTTCTTCCTGATTTTTTTTTTTTTTTAAGACTCTTACTATCTCATTGAACCCAAAGAGAAAAATCTAGGCAAACTAATCTTCCCATCTCATATTCTTTAACATGATAATATTGGAAAGCTCCTTCCTGCCATGTAAGTTGATATTCACTAGTCTTAGCACTTATAATGGTCATCTTTTGGCGGAGAGTATGTACATTTTTGGTACTTAATCTGCAAGATGCTGCTGCTTTTGCTTTCAGGATCCCTGGCTAAATACCTGTCAATTTTGGAAAGTTATCAGTTATTTCTGCACTGAATATATA
>NW_006408766.1:330287-333335 GCF_000296735.1 Chrysochloris asiatica
CACAATCAAAAGCCTTTGCATAGTCAATAAAGCACAGGTAAACATCCTTCTGGTATTCTCTGCTTTCAGCCAAGATCCATCGGATATCAGCAATGCTATCTCTCATTCCACAGCCTCTTCTGAATCCAGCTTGAACCTCTGGAAGTTCTCTGTGAATGTATGATTGTAGCCGTTTCTGTATTACCTTTAGCAAAACTGTACTCGCTTGAGATATCAAAGAGATTGTCTGATGATTTCCGCATTCTGTTGGGTCACCTCTCTTTGGAATGAGCATAAATATTGATCTCTTCCAATCATTCGGCCAGGTAGTTGTCTTCCAAATTTCTTGTCAGAGATAAGTGAGTGTCTCTTGTACCGCCTCATTTTTTTGAAAGATTTCAATTTTTATTCCATCAATCCCTGGTGCCGTTTTCTTTGCCACTTCTTTCAGTACACATTGGACTTCCTCTCTGAGTATCATTGGCTCTTGAATATTAACCATTTCCTTTTGGTACAATGACTCTATGTATTCCTTCCATCTTTTCTTGATGCGTTTTGTATCATTGAACAACTTGTTGAATTGTTTCATAGTTCTTGAATATTTAACTTTTAAAAAATTCTGAATGCATAAAATTTTGGAATGTTTATATTGACACATCCTTAAATTCACTGATTATTTTCCATGTCATATCTGGAGTCCTGGTGTGGATTGCATGATAAGCACTGGACTGCTAACCACAGGATCAGTAGTTCAAACCCACCAGCCACTCCTTAAAAACCCTATGGGTCACTATGAGTCGAAATCAACTCAATACCACTTAACAACAACATGTCATATCTACTGATTATTTCTTTGCAATTCTTTAATTAGATTTCAGTGTTCTAATTCCTAGCATTTCATGTTTATTTTTGCTTAGAGTTGTCAGCACATTGTTTATGTCACCAATAAATTCTGACATGTTTTCAGTTTTATTAGAGAGATTAACATATTAAATGTAACTATTTTAAGTTTCCTTTCTGATAATTGCAACATCTCTTTAAATTCTGATTCTGGTTCTTATGTTTTCTTCATACTGTTTTCCCTGCCCTTTTGCTATGCCATGTAATTTTCTTATGTTGTTGAAAGAAGTGTATGTCAAACTGGGCTATGGGACCTCAGGTAAATACTTCTTCATTATGATTAGTTATATTAATTTGGCTTGGAGTTGAGTTGGATAGCCTTTAATTTTTCATGTACTTCTATGTATCAGCTAAGAAACCTGGTGGCACAATATTAAAATGTTAAATTGCTAATGCAAAAGTTAATGGTTTGAAAGATGAGGTAATCTTCTTCCAAACCTCATGAGATAGTTTCTATACATTTTCTATATGTCAGAATTGACATGACTACAAAGGATTTGGTTTATATACGTAGCAAAGTCTCAACATTCCTTTAGCATCCATATTTGTTTTATACTGCTTCTGGATGTGGTGCTGTAGGTTAATGTTCTGCACTGCAAAGTTTGTTTGAATGACAAAGTTTGTGGTTCAAGCTCACCAGCTGTTCCTCAGAAACCCTGTACAGGGTAACTGTGGCTCAGATCTGACTCATTGGCACTTAACAACAACAAGCAAGTGTCTGTGTCTTACAGCTCTTTCAGCTGTTACTCACTATTATACTTGAGCCCTGTTACTGGGATGATAAGATGTGCGGGGAGGAGGGGTATCCTATAATCTTCCTTTAAAATATCAATTTTTATTGGGCCCATGTTTAAGGGTAATTACCTGCACAAGTGTTTCTTAAGTGGCATAGATTCTTTCTCTACACCCCTCATTTCCCTTTTTGCTGCAGGCTTTCCAGTCTATATCTCTGATTACCTGACCCCTGCTTCTTATGCCGTTCTCCTTTGATAGTGAGATAGAAATACTGGAGAAAGTCTGCAGAGGAAAAATCGTGGATAGTATGCTGGAAAGTGTTTCCCCCTGGTGTGCTGGCCTTTGTTGTGGAGAAAGTTCTGCTCATATTTTACAATGATTATTCTGCCTGTTATTTTGCCAGAGCAATAAGGGAAACAATTTTTGATTTTCACCATTAGAATCTGGTGGTGTTATTCTTACTACTTTATGGCTTCAGGAAAGCAAATCTCAGCTATGTTTCTCTGGATGTGTCTGTCTCTACAAATGTCAGTATGGCAGTGTATACTTGCAACCTCTGTTCTCTTGTGGGCCTCAGAAAAACACTTTTTATTTTGCCTATATGTTTCTTGTAAGGATGCGAATGAAAACATCCAAGATTTTTACAAATAAGAGTCAAAATTTAAAAAGTCACTCACGAATTTAATTTTCTTTATCCCTTTTCTCTGCTTTTACAGGAAAATGCTAGTATATGTTAACAACTATGGATTTTAAAAATATTAGCTAAGTAGTCATTTATATTTTCTGACTTATTCTGAACAAGATCAAACAATCTGCTCCATCTCTATATTTTGATTCTTAAAATTTAAAAGAACAGCTTTTTGTCATGAAGAGCATAAAATCTTTGAGCTCAAGTATGCATCTATATTCTCCAATCTATATTACAGATCACTGTCACTTACTCCTTTCTGATCCTGGAGATGATTATATTGCACAATGTTAGGAAAGTATGTGGTCAAAAGCTTAGAAAAAAATTATACCTTTTCCTGTCACTCAGAGCTCTCCAGAGTGTATTGACTTCATTCTTGATGGTTAATCCTAAGGTTGATGCAAATGAAGTTTCTTAACGGCATTCAGTGGCCAATTTGAACATCATGATTCAAGTTCCAATTGATGATTAGTCAGTCAAATTAATTAAGCTTTTTGGTCACCTTTGCTAGTTTAAATGTGATTTTTTTTTCATATAACGAAATACAAAACTCAAATTAGTTTTAAATGCTTCATAGATGTTATGAGAACAACATCCTAATCTTGGAGATTATGTAACTCTTGCTTCTCAGACTTTCAGCTATTTTGAAGATTATCTACTTCACCCTCTAGTTTTTCAACTCCCTATTACATGTTTTGAAGTATGACATTTACTCTCTCTCTCTCTCTCTCTCTCTCTCTCTCTCT
>NW_006408766.1:333435-361358 GCF_000296735.1 Chrysochloris asiatica
GGCCAGATAAAATTGAGATGGCATTGGATTACAATAGCTACTAATAATAGCTAATAGCCATTGACAGTATTTACTTTGTGCCAATAAACATTCTAACAACTTTTCAAAATTAATATTGAACTAACTTAATATGACAAAGACATTTACAAAAAATCTACAGATGATAGTATTGTTAATGAAAGGCTGAAAGTTTCCCACAAAGGTTCAGGGGCAAGAAAAAGACACCCACCTTTCCTTCTGCTAACTAACATTGTACCAGATTTATTATCATGAGCAATTAGGCAATGAAGAGAAATAAAAATCATTAAGATCGAAAGGAAGAAGTAAAATTCTCTATTCAGGGTGGGGCTTCATGGCGGATAGGGTAAAGGTGCAGTGAAATTCTCCATCAGCAATACCAAAGAATAGCAGGCGAAATGGGTTCAGGGAAGAGCTCCAAAACTCTGAACCACACAGGTAGGTATATTTTAAAAGTTTGAAGGCTTATAGCTAGTGGAATTTGTAGTGGAAGTAAGAAATCTCATACTTTAGAATCTGCTGGGTTTGGTGGTCCGGAGCCAGCAACTTGGACGAGACCAAATGGCAAGACCAAATGGGGGAGCAGACCCACCACAGATGCAGAGGGAATGGTGAGAAGTAGAATCTCCACTGAGCAGTATCCAATCTGTCTGGGCAGGACTGGTGAAAGGACATGTAGATAGCATTCCTGTGGTACAATAGTGGATAATTACTTTCAGGACTGACTGTGAGGGTTTGAAATGTAAAGGTAGATGTTTTGTAGAAAAAGTATGAGAGTGGTTGACATTGCAGTCCAGGAGTGGAGGGCCCTGGGACTATCAAGGGAGAAGAGTGGAGTGCAGGACCCTACCCAGAGAAACAGTGACTCCAGAGATGGAGGCAGAGACAATGACGTGGAGCGATTGAGAGGCTGGGAACTCTAGATCTGGAGAGGGAGAGGGGCTGTTTGTTGAGGACCAGGGAGCAGGCTTGCAGGGTATACCATTTGGTTGGTTGGTGATATATGGAGTGGATTGTAACCATGGCAATCTAATGAAATAATATAGGATGAATGTAATGCTAATATCCTCCCATGTATAGTATCACATAATTCACAAGAAACATTTTTAAAAAAGAAAAAACTCTATGTTAACAGATGACATGATCAAGTATATAGAATATCCAAAAGAATACACAAATTAAAAAAAATAATAATTCCATTTTTCTAATAAATTAATTTAAAATTTTTTACAGCAAAATATCAGCATATTAAATTCTGAAGTATTTTTATACATTAGTGTTAAATACCACCATTTGTCTATCTGTTGGTCATACTGTGGTGGCTTGTGTGTTGCGGGCTAGAAGTTATGCCACTGATAGTTTAAATACTGTAGGTCCACCCATGATAGAAGAGTTTCAGCAGAGCTTTCAAATTAAAAATAGGAAAAAGAGGCAGATCAATTCTGAATGTTTAGCTACTGAAAACCTTGAGATTATATATGGGGCACTGTGAGATGTAGTGCCGGAAAATGAACCTGTCAAGTTAGAAGGTACACAAAACACACCCAGAGCAGAGTTCCCTTCCCAAAGGAGAGTAGATTTTAATGACAGAGATGACACAAAGCTTTCAAGAACTTCATTTGCTGAAAGGGCCTGACTCAAAATGAGAAGAAGCAGCTGCAAACATCCATTATTCAGAATGGTTATGTATGAAGTATGAGTCTAGGAAAATTGGAAGTTGTCAGAAATGAAATAGAATGCATACAGATCAATATTCTAGTCACTACTGAGCTGAAACAACCTACTACTGGCCATTTTGAAATCTACAATTATGGTTTACTATGTTGGGAACCAGAAATTCAAGAGGAATGGTGTTGCATTCATTTTCAAAAAGAGTATTTCAAGATCTATCTTGAAGCACAATGCTGTCTATTACAGGATAATATTCATACACTGACAAGGAAAACCAATTAATACCACTATTATTCAAATCCATACATCAACCACTAAAGTCTCTGATAATGAAATTGAAGAATTTTATCAACTTCTTCAGTATGAAATTGACCAAACATGTAATCAAGATGCATTGATAATTACTGGTTATTGGAATGTGTACATTGGAAACAATGATGAAGGATAAGTAGATAGAAAATATGGCCTTTGTGAGAGAAATGATGCTGAAGATCTCATAGCAGATTTTTTTTTCTTTTTGGGTTGCAGTATTTGTTTTAATCAACTTTTGGAAAAGACAAATGCAATTATTTTTCAACATAATTTCCTTGCTTTTTAATACTCTTTGTCAATCTGTTAACAAGCTTTTATAATCCCTAATTTAAAAAAAAAAAAAAAGATTTACGCTGAGCGATGAGCTAAGAATGCATATTGTCGTCACTTCTTAATTAGAAGTGAATCTTCATCCTCAAGTGACTGCTTTCAGGGAGCAGAACAGGTTAAAATCCTAGAGAGCAAGATCATGATTACAGGGAGGAAGACTTAACACCTCAAAATGAAGTTTTTGCTGTGTCAACAGTGTGTACAGAGGTATGTGGATGTGCATTGTCATGCAAGATCACAACACCCCTGGATAACAGTCCTCTGAGTTTAATCAAAAGTTTAGACTTCAGCTCTTCAGTGAACATCTCATTGTATTTTCCTGATAGTGTTTCAATACTGGCCAACTTTCATATGCATATGAGGTTATGTAAAATACTTTGGCTCTGGTCCTCAAACTGACATCTTTGTTTTTCAACACTTTAAAGAGGTCTTATGAAGCAGATTGCCCCAATGCATATGTTGTTTTGATTTCTTGACTGCTGCTTCCATGAGAGTTGATGGTTGATCCCAGAAAAATGAAGCCTTTGACAACTTCAATCTTTTCTCCATTTATATGGATTTTGTTTATTGATCCATTGTAATGGTTTTTGTTTTCTTGAAATGGAGGTGCAAGCCATATCAAAGGCTGTGGTCTTTGACCTTCATCAGTATATATTTTAAGTCCTGTTTGCTTTCAGTAAGCAAGGGTTTATCATCTGCATATTATAGGTAGCTAATGAGTCTTCCTCCAATACCAATGTCATGTTTTTTTTCATATAATCCAGCTTCTCAAATTTTTTGCCCAGCATACAGACTGAATGAGTATGTTAAAAGTATACAAGCTTGGCACACATCTCCCCTAATTTTAAACCATTCAGTGTTTACTTGTGCTGTTCAAACAACTGCCTTGTGATCTATTAACAAGTTCTTCATGAGCACAATTAAATGTTCCAGAAAACTCATTTTTGGCAATGTTGCCCATGGCTTCTCATGATCCACACAATAGAAAACATTTGTGTAGTCAATAAAGCACGGGTAAACATCTATCAAGGAGCTCTGGTAGCGTAGTGGTTATGAATCAGGCTGTGAGCCACAAGGCCAGCAGTTCGAAACTATCAGTGGTTCCGTGGGAGAAAGATGAAACTCTGTTACCGTAAAGATTTACAGTCTAGAAAACCCTGTGCATGGTCGTTATAACTCGGAACCAACTCCACGGCACTTAACAACAACAACAAACATCTTTCGGGTATTCTCAGCTGTCAGCCAATATTCATCTGACGTCAGCAATGCTATATCCCTTGCTATACATGTTCTTCTGACATCTTTGTTCTGGAACACTTTAAAGAGTTATTGTGCTGCAGATTTGCTTAATGCAATGTTTTTTTTTTTGTTTTTTTTCTTTAAGTTTTTATTGTGAATTGAGTGATAGTTTACATTGGTCTTACACTCATCGATTCATTGCAATGATTACAATCTCCTCTGCGCACCATCATTCAACAATATTTGCTTCTATTCCCTCTGTTTTTTTTTGGAGGAGGTAGAAGATGGATGTATACAAAACCACTCAGGAATATATAGTAATTTAAACAACCAAAGGGCATACAGTCTGCAAGTCATGGCAGAATTTTGCAAGACCAATAACTTATTAATTGCAAATAACTTTTTTTCAATAATGTAAGATCAAAGATGAAACACTACAACATTTAGTATTGATTACATATCAATGTAAAGAAAACAAAAATCCTCACCTCTGGATCAATAAACAACATTCTTATCAATGAAGGAAAGATTGAAGTTGTCAAGGACTTCATTCTTATTGGATCAACTATTAACACTCATGGAAGCAGCAGTCAAGAAATCAAACATTATATTGTATTAGGCAATCTACTGCACAAGACTTTTTTAAAGTGTTGAAGAGCAGAGATGTCAGCTCGAGGACTAAGGTGCATCTGACCCAAGCCATGGTGTTTTCAATAACCTCATATGCATGGAAAAGCTGGACAGTGAAAAGAAGACTGTAGAAGAATTGGTGCATTTGAGTTATGGTATTGGAGGAGAATATTGAAAATGCTATGGGCTGCCAAAAGAACAAATAGGTTTGTGCTGGAACATGTGCAGCCAGAGTGCTCCTTGGAGGCCAGGATGACCAAACTTAATTTCTCATACTTCAGACCAGTTGCTGGAGAAGTACATTATGCTTGGTAATGTGGAGGGTCAGAGAAAAAGAGGAAGACCCCCAGCGAGATGGACTGGCAATATGGCAATATCAATGGGTTTAAGCATGACAACAATTGTGAGGTTGGCCCAGGACCAGGCAGTGTTTCATTCTGTTGTGCATAGGGTTGCTATGAGTCAGTACCAACTTGATGGCACCTAAAAACAACAATAATATACATATGCACCTCACAGATGTAACACACAGGAATCAAATTGCCTTCATCTGTGGTACAAGATGATAGAAAAACTCAATGTTATCAGTCAAAACAAGGCCAGGGACATAGGTAGAATAGATTTGCTCATATACAAGTTCAGGCTGAAGCTGATGAAAACTAAAGCAAGTCCATGAGAACCAATGACTTTGAATTATCTCATCTGAATTTAGAGACCATGTCAAGAAAAGATCTAATGCATCAGAAACAAATGACAGAAGACCAGAAGACGTGTGGGATAACATGAAGAATATCATACATGAAAAGAAAGCAAAAGGTCATTAAAAAGGATAAAAAGAATGAAAAGACAAAAATTATATGAGAAGAGACTTTGAAACTTGCTTTTGAGGAAAGAGATGAAATGAGGAATTCAAAGAACTGAGCAGAATATCTTAAAGTACAGCTGGGGAGGACAAAGTCATATAATATGAAATGTGCAAAGAATTGGAGTTAGAAAGCCAAAAAAGAACAACACACTCAGCATTTCTCAAGCGGAAAAAAACTGAAGAATAAATCCAAGACTTGACTTACAATATTAAATGAATCTATCTGGGTCAATATGAAGTAGAACCAACTCGATGGTACTTAATACCAACAATAACAACATATGATTCTGGTATGAAGATAAGGTATAAAAACTGGAATGCTAACAACAAGATTGTTGGTTCAAACCCATGAGCCACTCCTTGGAAATGCTATACAGTGTTACTATGAGCCAGACCTGATTCAATGTAACTTAACAACAGCAACTATATAGGCATGATATTGAATGATGAGGAAAGCATCAAAAGAAGATGGAAGCAATGTACAGAGTGCATGTACCAAAAAGAAATGGCTAGTGTCAACCATTTCAAGAGTTGGCATAGGATCAAAAACTGAAGATATTGAGGAAGGAATTCTAAGTTGCACTTAAGGCATTGGTGAAAAATAAGGCTCCTGGAACTGATGGAATACAAACAGAAATATTTTAATAAATGTTTTAAAATGTTTTAGCAAGAGAAGTCTGCATTCATTTATGTGTGACTGATTGGAAGAGACCCAAATTTGTGCCCATTTCAGAGAAAGGTGACCCAATGGAATGTGAAAATCATCATACACCATCATTAATTTCACATGAAAGTAAAAATTTTGCTTAAGATAATTTAAAAAAATGGTTGTAGCAGTACATCAATAGGTTGTTGTTGTTGTTGTTGTCAGGTGCCATCGAGTCGGAACCGACTCATAGAGACCCCATGCACAGCAGAACGAAACAATGCTCGATCCTGGGCCAACCTCACCACCGCTGCCACCCCCGAGTCCATCAATGATGCCACCTGGCCGATCCATCTCGTTGGGGTCTTCCTCTTTTTCTCTGACCCTCCACCCTACCCAGCATGACATCCTTCTCCAACGATTGTTTCCTCCGGACTACATGTCCAAAGTAGGAGAGACAAAGCTTAGCCACCCTGGCCTCCAAGGAGCACTCTGGCTGCACCTCTTCCAAAACAGATCTATTGGTTCTTTTGGCAGTCCATGGCACCCTCAGTATTCTCCTCCAACACCACAACTCAAAGGCATCAATTCTTCTACGATCCTCCTTATTCACTGTCCAGCTTTCGCATCCATATGAGGCTATTGAAAACACAATGGCCTGGGTCAGGCGCACCCTAGTCCTCAAGCTGACATCTTTGCTCTTCAATACTTTAAAAAGTTCCTGTGCAGCAGATTTGCCCAGTGCAATACGTCGTCTGATCTCTTGACTGCCACTTCCGCAAGTGTTGATAGTTGATCCAAGAAGAATGGAGTCCTTAACAACTTCAATCTTTTCTCCATTGATAAGAATGTTGTTTATTGGTCCAGTGGTGAGGATTTTTGTTTTCTTGACATTGAGATGTAATCCATATCGAAGGCTGTGCTCTTTAATCTTTATAAGTAAATGTTTCAAGTCCTCTTCACTTTCAGCGATCAAGGTTGTATCATCTGCATATCGCAGGTTGTTAATGAGTCTTCCTCCAAACCTGATACCACGTTTTTCTTCATAGAACCCAGCTTCTCGTATTATTTGCTCAGCATACAGGTTGAATAAGTATGGTGAAAGAATACAACCCTGTCTCACACCTTTCCCAATTTTAAAACATTCAGTGTTCCCATGTTCTGTTCGAACAACTGCTTCTTGGTCTAGGTACAATAGGTAGCTGCCAGAAATTCAATCTAGATTCAAAAGAGGATATGGAACAAGGGATATCACTGCTGGTGTCTGATGGATCTTGAATGAAAGTCGAGAGTACCAGAAAGATGTTTACTTGTGCATTATTAGTTATAGAAAAGCTTTGGACTGTGTGGATCATAACAAACCATGGAAACACTGCAAAGAATGGATATTCTAAAACAATTGTGCTGATGAAAACCTGTATATAAATCAAGACACAGTCATTCAAACAGAACAAGGGGATACTGAATGGTTTAAAATCAGGAGAGGTATGTGCTAGGGTTGTACTCTTTCATAACATGTATTAAATCTATATATGCTAAGCAAACAATCTGAGTTTATGAAAAGATGATGGCATCAGGATAAGTGGAAGACTCATTAAGAACTGATTATATGCAAATAACATCACCTTATTCGCTGTAAGTGAAGAGGACTTGAAAAATAGTCTTTAGTATCTAATATAAAGAAAACAAAATTCCTCAAGTGAACCAATGAATAACATTATGAAAAATGGAGAAAAGATTGAAGTTTTTAAAGTCTTTATTTTGTCTGGATCCATAATAAACACTCAAGAAAGCAGCAGTGAAGAAATCCAGAAGATTTTGTATTATGCGCATTTGATGCAAAAGACTTCTTTAAAGTGTTAAAGAACAAAGATGTCAGTTTGAGGACTAAGGTTCCCTAACTCAAGCAATGGTATTTTCAATTGCCTCATATGTATGTGAAACTGGACAATGAATACAGAGAACCACTGAAGAAATGATACATTTGAATTATGGTGTTGGTGAAGAATACTGAAAGTAACAGTGACTGCCAAAAAAAGAACAAATAAATCTTTCTGAAAAGAAGTACAAGATTCAAGTTGAGGATTCTCTCATTCTTTGGACATGCTGTCAGAGGGACCAATCCCTGGAAATGAATCACTGTTTTTGGCTGACTGGAGGATCAATGAAAAAGAGGAAGACCCGTAACGAGCTGGATTGACACAGTGGCAGCAACAATGGGCTTAAACATAACAACAATTTTGAGGGTGGTACAGGGCCAAGCAGTTTTGCTCTGAGGTATTTAGGGTCACTATGAGTCTGAACCCTTGTGGCAGCATCTAACAACAATAACAAGCATCGAATAATCACATAATGAAATTATATCTGGAAGAATATAAGACATGGTAAATTTAATTGTGGAGGTGGAAAATGTGCATACTAAAAGCTATAGAACATTAATGAAAAAATCCAGTTGGGTCTTCATATTAAATTCTTATTAAACTTCCATTGGCCTTTTAGGCAGAAATTAGAATTTTGATCCTCAAGATCAAATGTGACTACAAGAGCCCTAATACATCCCAAAATATATCTCTATGGAAAATTCTCTTTGAAAAGGTTCTTAAAACTGGCTTTCTACATGCAGAATAATTTAGTTGGTCCCCTTCCTTATACCATATATGAAAATTAGCAAATAATTAAAAAAGGAACCTAAAGATAATAGGTAAAATGATAAATTCTTAAACAATACCCTAGATATTACATCAAAAGTATAAACAGTAAACAAATAGACAAGGTAAATGTTTTCAAAATAATATATATATATATTATATATCACAGCATACATAAGATATATATTACAAGATATCTCTAGGTACAGTAGTTAAAACTCTCAACTTCTAAGTGATAGGTTAGCAATTTGAATGTACCAACTGTCTAGAGCAAGAAAGTTGTGGCAGTCTGTTTCTGTAAAGATCTGTAGTCTTAGAAACCTTCTGAGGAAGTTCTACCCTGTACTACAATGTCACTATGAGTCAGAATCAACTTGATGACAACAGGCAATGACAAGATATCACCAAGGAAGTTAAAAGACACATCTTCTGTATAGAATTTGTCCTTAACCCAAAATATGATGAAGCTAAAACCTGGTTATCTGTGAATGGGATTTGTTTGAAAAAAAAAAAAAATATATATATATATATATATCATTATAGATGACAAATGAGCATGGGGTCACACAAGAAGAGGTCATCTTTAATCTAATCTCTGAATAGTGTCCTTATGAAAAAGAAGAAACCCAAAGAGACAGAAGGAAGATGCCCATGTGATGATAGAGTTATGCTGTAGCTGTAATCTAAGGAACATTTAGATTTACTAGAGGCTAGAAGAAACAAAAGATTATCTTTCCTGAGACTCTTCAGACTTACTAGTTTCCAGAATTGTGTGAATAAAAATGGAAAAATGAAAACATTTTAATTAAAATCCCTTCCCCCACATCACCATCCCGTGCTCTCTGGTATTTACTTATAGTAGATCGGACATATTGTCAGGAGGGACTAGTCGCTGGAGAAGGATATCATGTTTGATAAGGTGGAGGGTCAGAGAACAAGAGGAAGACCCCCAACGAGATGGATTGGCAAAGTGGCAGCATTGATGGACTCAAGCGTGGCAACAGTATTGAGGTTGGCCCAGGATTGGACATTGTTTCGTTCTGCTGTGCATAAGGTCATTATGGGTCGATACCGACTCGATGGCACCTAACAAAACAACAAGAAGACCTGGAAAACTAACACTTCAGTCAACAGAAAAATACTTAAAATCATATATCTGATATGGGGTTAGTATCCAGAACATAAAATGGATACTTAGATGTCAACAACCAAAAAATACACAACCCAATTTAAAAAAATAAAAAAACAAAAGGCAAAAATAGCCATTGAATAGTCATCTCTCCAAATAAATAAAATGGCCAAACAAGCACATAAAAACCTACTCAATATCATTAGTTATTAAGGAGAACCACACTCATACACCAAATGAAAGAGTATTCAACTTTTAAAAAGAATGGAATACTGCTACATGTTATGACATCCATGTAGTTCATACTCATTATATTAATGGAAGAAGTCATATGATTCCATTTATATGAAATATTCAATATAGGTAAGCCAATTAAGATAGAAAATAGATTGCGGTTGCCAGGAGCTGAAGCAACTGAAATGCGGAGAACCCCTAATATATTGGGGCTTGATTTTGAGGTAATGAAATAAAAAGTTAAAAAAAAAAAAAAAAAAGGCAAAATAAAAATGATAGTTGCACAGCATTGTAGATGTGCTAATTGCCACTGAACTGCTTACCTTCAAGTGGTTATATTTATGTTATTATATTCCACCTCAATATGAAAAACAATATTATCATATTTTTGAAGGATAAGGATAGGAAAATGCAAAGAAATTAAGCAACTTATCAAAAAGCATGTAGAAATTCAGAAACAAGCCTTATGATGTCAGACACTCTTAGTTTAAAGCCCATGATCTAAGTTAAAATATTTAGTTACATAAATATAACAGGTTCTGCAGTCAGAGCACCTGCATTTGTGTCAGCATCTGGTGTGACACTATGAGTTAATGTCTGGACTGCAAAGCTGGCTTGAACCACAGGTCATCAGCTCTAGTTCACCAGCTGCTCCTGGGAAACCTGATACAGGGTCACTATAGGTTGGAACAGACTTGACTGCACTTAACAACAACACTTACTGTCTATGTGAACGTCATCAAGTAAGTTAACCACTGTAAGTCGCATATTTCTAAAATATAAAGTGAGGCTGACCATATGGATTATAACATAGCACTGTGATTCTTACAAAAGAGAATTATGATAATTTGTCAATAGAGCCATGGTACATCCAAGTACTTAATAAAGGTTGTTTTTGGTTGTACTGTGCCATGGAGTCAGTTCTGAATCATAGATGTTGTTGTTGTCTCTACAAAAGTTATCTAATTTGTAATAATGAAAAATATTTCTCTGCTACCTTGTCATATCTCAGGTTCAAGGTAAATTCAACCTAACAGTAGAAAAGGACACTGGGTCAGATACATTCATGTTTAAATTACTAAATTGTCTACTTATAAATTGTATGACCTTTAGAAAACTAGTAAGTTTTCTGAAATTCATTATCATATCCTGTCAAAAGGTGCTTATTATCAGCCATCAAAATAACTAAAAATAGTAATAGCCTGAGATATCTTTGTTAATTGCCATTGAATTGCCTTCAACTCATGGCAACCATCAAAATAATGCCATGATATTGTAGAGCCCTGTGATCATCATATTTGGGTCCATGAAATGTAGTGGACACTCAATAAATACGTCACTATAATAACAATAGAATTCCTGCTGTGGCACTATAGGAAAAACACTGAACCATAGGTCGGTTTGAACTGCATGGTTGGCAGTTCTAATTCATCAGTCATTCCTCGGAAACATTTTACAGAATCACTATGAGTAGGAACCGACTCAACATGGCACTTAACAACAATAAAAATGATAATATTTTTGCTTCATTGTCTCGTTCTTTCTTAGTAAAACATTCTTATGACAGAGTTACCTTTGAGAATGATTCAGTTTAAATTTGGTGTAAGAAGATCAAGAAATATTCAGGACATATTATCAGGAGGGACCAATCCCTGAAGAAAGACATCATGCTAGACAAGTGGAAGATCCATGAAAAAGAAGATCCCCAACAAGATGGACTGGCCCAGCAGGAATGATTTCAAACTTAACATTGATTATGAGGATGGTGCAGGACTTGGCAGTGCTTCAGGAAATTTATTATGTGTCTAAGTGTGTATATGTGTGTGTGTGTGTGTGTGTATGCAGAGAGAGATGGATCTAATTTTTAAATTGAAAATTCCCCACAACTGGAATTTACACCTCTAAAGTGCTGTTTTATACATGTAAATAAGCACACGCTTACACAATCAAAAACAAAACACTTTAGGGGATGAACAACTTTCTTCTTTATAGGTGATATCAGATAACTGATTTCCACAGAACTTATAAAGTAATTGGAATATATTCATCTGTTAGCATACAAAACAAAAAAAAAAAAACTCAGTCGATTAAGTATCAGTGAAATCTGAAACATCTATGAGTCTGATGTGACAGTATGGATAGTGCATTGGACTGCAAAGGTTGGTTTAAACCACAAGATGGTGTTCCAAATTCATCAGCTACTTCGAAAACCCTTTACAGGATCACTATGAGTTGGAATGAACAGTACATAACAACAGCAACAACATGATTGAAAATATTCTTCATTTCATTTATTTAAACATGTATTACTCATGTGTGCATATGAACTTGAGAATATCAGCACTGTAACTGGAATCACTGCAAAACATTCTGGAAAATAAATGCCTCTATTAAACTTTATCAGGGAAAATCTAAAACTCCACAAAATTAGTATTAGAAGCACTAGACCAGAATACATATATATAGCCTAATTTTCTGACTCAAATATTATTTTAGAACATAAATGGACTCAAATCCTAATTTTCTAATACCTTATAGTTATTTAATGATGACTCATTGAAAAGAGATTTGGCTTGCAGTGTGGAAGTACTAGACTGATAACTAAAAAAAAGTTTGAAACTTCAAGCCCAATTGTTGATCCATGAAAGAAAGGTATGGCAGTCAACTTCTGTCAAGATTTATATAGCATTGGAAATCTTATGAGACAGTTTGACTGAGCCTGGAACTATTTGTTAAAATATTAGAATAAAGAAAATACTCTATATCAAAGCTTAGCAACATTTTTTACTTTCTACCACTGTAATTCATATGAATAAATGTTAAACTCTTGATTAGAATATTATATTTTAATATTGATATACAATATATTTAATTAAAATATTGAATTTTAATTTTAATATTGATATAACTTCCTAAAATAAGCTGAATTCATACAATTTCAGAATATGTATGCATATGTGGTATTGTTGTTGTTAAGTGCCATTGTTCTGACTCATAGAGACTGTATATAGGGTTTTCAAGATGGGGCTAATGGGCTTGAGGTGCTAACCTTGTGGTTAGCAGTCCAGTGTTTATCCTACAGCAGGACTTCCATACATATGTGTAGAAGAGACCATTCTGTGTAAAAGGTTATGCTTGATAAGGAGGGTCAGAGAAAAAGAGGAAAATCCTCAATGTGGTGGTTAAACACAATGCCTGCAACAGTGGGCTCATGCATAACCACTGTTGTGGGGATGACGCTGTTTCAGGCAGTGTCTCCTTATGTTGGCTAAAGAGTCATTATGTGTTGGAATTGACTCTGTAGCACCTAACTGCAACAACATGCAAATGTGTACATATAAATTTATATTTTTTAAAACTGATATAATAAATTGGTTGAATTCAACAAATTCTTGCTTTATTGGCAAAATGTGTTTCTAAGAGAATCATATAACTTAATTTTGTCTTTGTCTTCATTTTTTTTTAAATTCAAACTTTTTAAAAGTTTAGATTCTTAATACCTTAGATATACACACACATTTGTGATATTACTGGAAATAAAGTACCACATGCATTGGACTCAGCACTTCTTAAATATTTTAATGTATCATTTTATTAAGGGATAATATTTCAAAACAGGCTATGAATATTTTTTTTTTCCTTATGATATTTTAGTCAGCATTTTCATATATGTATCAGGCAGATTAGGGGGGAAATGGCAATACAACCCGAATGTTGAAAGTTTAAATGCAAGAAAGCCTAGATAGAGAAAAGACGTAGTTGTCATAGCAACATAATCTTGAAATAGTCACATTATCCTTTTCCTCACTAGAATTATTTCAAAGCTCCGCAGAGCTATTCCAACTGGTTGGGGAACACAGTCTATGTGTATTTAATATAGCATTCTAAGG
The DNA here is from genome assembly GCF_000296735.1 of Chrysochloris asiatica. NCBI lineage: Eukaryota > Metazoa > Chordata > Mammalia > Afrosoricida > Chrysochloridae > Chrysochloris > Chrysochloris asiatica. The sequence goes on from NW_006408766.1 coordinate 347,048, forward strand.
TACTATTGTAATAGTGTATATTCCATAGAAGAAAGACTATATGTAAACTTTAATAAAAAGTCAATGCTCATGTAAAGATTTCCTATGATACTAACTTTATGAAATAATGCATAGTTAAGGCTAAACTTCTATATTTTTCAGAAAACAGGAAAACAAAAGTATTCTACTGTAACATGGTAAAATAATTCCAAGTTACTAAATTTATTTTTATTTTATTTCTCAGTCTATTTCCACTGATTGTTATCATATAGCAGTAGGAGTTCTAGTGTGGCATTGCAGGATAATGTGATGGACTGCAAGATTAGTTTGAACCCCAAAGACAGAGGTTCATACCCTGTACAGGGTCTCTATGGGTCAGAACCAACTAGATAGCACTTAACAACAACATTATCAGTTTTGGTTTACTAGGAGGCCTGATGTGGAGCAGTAGGATTAGCACTAGACTGCTAACTTAAAGGTCAATGGTTCAAATCCACCAGCTGCTCCTTGTAAACCCTATAGAGGGTCACTATGAGTTGAAACCAACTCCATGGAACTTAGCAAAAGCAACAACCAAGTGTCTATTTTGTCTCTCACATGCTTAATTCTGAGGGCATTGCTACTATTGTGTGTCTGTGAGTAAGTTCTGATTCACAGTGACCCTGCATAGGGTTTCCCAGGCTGTAAATCTTTATGGGAGCAGAAAGCCTCATCTTTCTCCCACGGAACAGCTGGTATATTGGAACTGCTGACCTTGCAGTTATCAGTCCAATGTGTAACTAACTATGCGACCAGGGGTCCTTCATTATAAATTGTTGATCAGTGCCATCGAGCTAGTTCTGACTCATAGCAAACCTGTGTGTGGTTTCCAAGGAGCAGCTGGTGGGTTTAAACCATGGACATCGCATTGTTTTTGTCATTCTGTTGACGCTTTTCATTCTACTGTCAAGATTATCATCTGATTAATGATATTATGTACAAACTCATTTAATAGGCTGATCCAGACTTGATCTTTTGCTAGATATTTAACAAGAAAACCTTTACAATGGTGAATGTGATTAATTATGAAATAGATGCTTTGTTTATTTAAGAAATAATTTCTACTTAGCTACCATTACTGACTGATTTAACTGATTAAAATTATTTATGTAACATCCCCAAATTAGCATACATGTATATAATAAATCATTGGAAAGTGAGAAAAATGTAAAATAAGGTGTAAATTTAAAAGAAAAATATTATGTGCATAAAAAGCAATATAAATCAGAATGAACTTGAATGATTTCAAAAATAGTTATAACTCTTGAGTTGCTGATCCTGGGGGCTCAGGACCATAGTTTCAGGTGACTCCATGGTCAATTTGCATAACCTAATCTCCAAAATCCTGATGTGGCTCTGTGGGTTAATGCCCAGACTGCAAAGCCATTTGAACTGCAAGGTTGGTAGTTCAAGCTCACCAGTCACTCCTCGGAAACCCTATACAGGGTCGCTATGGCACTTAACAACAATGACTCACCCTGGCACTTAACAAAAATGACAACAATCTCCAAAGGCAATGTTCTACACCCTACCTTGGTGAATAGTGATTAGCATCTTAGAAGCTCATGAGCCATCTAAGGTAAAACTCCATGTGCCAAGGTACAAAAACAATGAAACATTCTGCCCACAACAGTCTTTACTCCTCAGTTGGGTTGAATAATCCATAATAATGGCCACATAGAACTCAGACACCATACTAATAGATATGGGATTTATTAGGGAAGTTAAGAGGATACAATAGAGGATCAGAAAATATTCAGGGCACAGTTTTTTTTTTTTTTTTTTTCCATCAGCTGCTGATAAATGCCAACAGGACACACCAATCTCTACCATAAGCCTCAGCCTGAAGGCACTCAGATCTAGCTCCATGGGGCATCAAACCTAGCTCCCCGAGTTAAGAGCTTGGAGGCACGTACTCTACAAGCACGCTTCCTGTCCAAAGTCACTCAGCTTTCCTTGCACTGTAAGCTAGGAAGTCCACTATTTTGACCATTGGTCTGGTTCTTGGTTCTGCTGCCATTCCTTTGCCACTCCTCCAAGTCATGGCTCTTTGTCCCTTGGTCAAGAAGGTTCAATGCACAGGGATCTCAGGGTCAGAAGGACACTCCTCTGCTGGCTCTTCTTCTCTGATGGTAGTGAGATTCCCCCCACATCCTGCTTAAGAGATGGATTATTTTAAAGCCATTCTAGAGTTTCCAGTTTTTACAATTATAATTAATTCTGCTAACATCCACAGCTAAATCATGCCATCCTCAGTAATTTCTTCCTTCTCTTACCAGCAGGGCAAAAATACTTTTTGGGTGGAGTTGCAAAGTATGGTTAGAAGAGACATTAATATAATTCACTACACCACAAGAGGATAGAAAGTTGTGAGAATTTAAGAAGTTTGCAAACAATCAATACAGTGGACTAGTGGATCACATGACTATCAGTCTCCATGATGCTGAGACCAAAAGAACTAGTTAGTGCCTAGCTATCACTACTAACTGCTCTGAAAAGGGTCACATTAGAAGTTCACATTAGAAGTTCCTGGATAGAGTGGGAGAAAGTACGGAACAAAATTCAAAATTATAAAAATGTTATGCTTATTGGTCAGGAGTCCTGGCATGGCACTGTGGGCTAATGCACTGAACTGCAAGTCAGTATGAACTGTAATGTTAGTGATTTAAGCTCTTCAGCCATGTCTTGGAAACCCTATAGAGGGTGGCTATGGGTCAGCACCATCTCGAGGGCACTTGACAACAATTACACGAATCAGAAAGAGACTAGAAGAACCCTAGACTATGACCCTCCCCCATTCTTCACATCTGTAACAGAACTCACCCTCAAGTGCCTTTTAGTCTATGTACAGGCTCCTCATAAGCACAATTGTTGTTGTTGTCAGGTGCCATCGAGTCGGAACCAACTCATAGCGACCCCATGCACAGCAGAACGAAACAATGTTCGATCCTGGGCCAACCTCACTACCGCTGCCACACTTGAGTCCATCAATGATGCCACCTGGCTGATCCATCTCGTTGGGGGTCTTCCTCTTTTTCTCCGACCCTCCACCCTACCCAGCATGACATCCTTCTCCAGCGATTGTTTCCTCCGGATAATATGTCCAAAGTAGGAGAGACGAAGCTTAGCCATCCTGGCACTAATAACTGGCACTAATAACTAAGCACAATTAGTTATTTCAGAATATTCATTCTCTGCAATGCTGTCTATAGCTTGTCATGTTCCACATAAACCAAAGCCTTTTTGTAGTCAATAAAACACAGGTGAACATCTTTCTGGTATTCTTTAGGTTCAGGCAGGATCTGCCTGATATCAGCAATGGCATTCCTTATTCCAAATCCTAGCCTGAATCTGGCTTGAATTTCTGAAAGTTGCCTGCCAATGTATGGTTGCAGCAGCTTTTGGATTATCTTTAGCAAAATTTTACTTGCATGTCTTATTAATGATATTTTCCAGTGATGACCACATTCTGCTGCATGTCTTATTAATGATATTTTCCAATGATGACCACATTCTGCTGGGTCATCTCTCTTTGGAGTGGCCACAAATACGGATCTCTTCCAATCAGTTGTCTCCCAAATTTCTTGACATAGATAATTGAGTGCCCCCAGTACTGCATAATTTTCTTGAAAGATTTCAGTATGCACTGCATCAATTCCCAGTGTCCTGTTCTTTGCAAATGCTTTCAGTGTATGTTGGACTTATTCCTTTAGTATCATTGGTTCATAATCATATGCTATCTCTTGAAATGATTGATATCAACTATTTCTTTCTGATAGAATGATTCTATGCGTTCCTTCTATCTAATTTTGATGTTTTCTTCAGCATTCAATGTTTTCCCCATTTTGTTGTTGTTGTAGAGTACCAATGAGTTGGTTCTGTCCCATAGCACCCCTGTATAAGGTTTCCAAGGTGTATCTGGTGAGCTCAAGCCACCAAATGGCTTTGCAGTCTGGCACATTAACCTACAGCACCACACCGGGATTCCATTCTCCCATTAGGATCCTTCAATATCACAAGGTGAGGCTTGAATTTTTCTTCAGTTCCCTCAGCTTGAGGAATGCTGAGCAAGTTCTTCCCTTTTTGTTTTCTAACTCCAGGTCTTTGTATATTTCATTACATTATTTAACTTTGTCTTCTCAAACTGCCCTTTGAATTTTCTATTCAATTATTTTATGCCTCATTTCTTCTACTTGGTTTAGCATCTCTACATTTTAGAGCAATTTCAGAGTTTCTTCTGGCATCCATTTTGGTTTCTTCTTTCTTTCTTATTTTTTTAATGACCTTTTGTTTTCTTCTTGAAGGATACCAAAGGAGGATGTCCAAGGTTCACTGAAGGCATTGGCAAAGAAAAAGGCCCTGGGAATTGATGGACTACAAATTGAAACCTTTCAACAAGCTGATGCAGCATTGGAGGCATTCTATCATCTATGCCAAGAAATTAGGAAGACGGCTACCTGGCCAACTTATTGGAAGAGATCCTTTTTGTGGCCATTCGAAAGAGAGGTGAATCAATGAAATGCTAAATCATCAAACAATATCATTAATATCACATGCAAGTAACATTTTGCTAAAGATAATTCATAAACAACTGCAACCATACATTGATAGGGAATTGCCAGAGGTCCAAACTGCATTCAGATGATGGCATAGTGTCAGCGATATCACTGTTGATGTCAGATAGATATTGCTTGAAAGCAGAGGGTACCACAAAGATGTTGGCCTGTGCTTCTTTGACTATGCAAAGGCTTTGACTATATGTATTATGACAGGCTATTGACAACATTGTGGAGAATGAGCATTCTGAAACACTTAATTGTCCTCATGAGGAACTGTGTATCGACCTAGAGGCAGTTGTTCTAAAAGAACAAGACACTGAATGTTTTAAATTCAGGAAAGGTGTATGTCAGGGTAGAATTCTTTCACTATACTAATTTAATCTGTTTGCTTAGCAAATAATCATATAAACTGGATTGTATGATGAAGAATTGACATGCTCGGAGGAAGAGTCATTAACAATCTGGGAAATGATGACAGTACAACCTTACTTGCATAAAGAGAAGAGGACTTAAAATATTAACTGATGAAGATCAAAAACCACAGCCTTCAGTATGGGTTGTATCTTAATGTAAAGAAAACAAAAATCCACACTACTGGACCAATGAATAACATCATGATGGAGGAAAGAATGAAGCTGTCATAGACTTCATTTCGCTTGGATGCACTATCAACATTACTGGAAGCAGAAGTCTACAAAGCAAAGGATGTATTACATTGAATAAACTTGCTGTACATGACCACTATAAAATGTCCAAGAGTAAAGATGAAAGTTTGAGGACTAAGGTGTGCTTGATCTAAGCCATGGTATTTTCATTACTCTCATATGCATGTAAAAGTTGGATAATGAATACAGAAGACTATAAGAGAATTGATGTATTTGAATCATGGTGGTAGAGGAATATTAATAGTACCATGGACTTCTAGAAAAACCAACAAATCTGTTATGGGAAAAGTACAGCCAGAATTCTCCTTAGAAACCAGGATGGTGAAACTTTGCCTCTTATTCTTTGGACATATTATTAGAAGGAACCAATCCCTAGAGAAGGACATCATGCTAGGCAAGTGGAGGGTCAGTGAAAAAGGAAAAGACCTCCAAAAAGGTATACTGGCAGAAGAAATGATCATAAACGTAACAATGAATATAAGATTGGCACAGCACTGGGCAGTGTTTTGTTCTTTTGTGCATACAGTTGTTATGAGCTGGAACTGACTGAGGGCACCTAACAACTACAACAGGCTGGGTTAGCAAAACAGGAGATAAGGTCATAGATTAATCATTAAGACGCAAATAATCATTCAGATTTTATTTAATCCGTTAGTTACAGATGTTAAATGATGTCGAGTTGGTTCTGACTCACAGAGAATCTGTGTAGGGTCTTTGGAGGTTTGAAATCTTCCCTGGAGAAGAAAATCTCATCTCCTCCTGAGGAATAACTGGAAAGCTTGAACTGTGGGCCCTGTGGTTCACAGTCCAGTGCTTATTATATGAGTCACCATACTCTCCAATAGACATTTTATGTTACTTATATTAGGTATCATGGAGTTCATTCTGAATCATAGTGACCTTATGTACAATAGAACAAAACACAGCCCATTCCTGTGCTATTCTTGTAATCATTAAGCTTGAGCCCATTGCTATTGTCACTGTGTCTATCCACTGTGTTGGGGTTTTCCTCTCTTTCATTGAGCCTCCTCTTTACCAAACATGATATCCTTCTCCAGTGAGAGATGAGATGGTGTGGCACTGTGGTGTGAAAAACATTGTCAATACCCCGATCCTGCCTCAGTTTCTCTTGGTTATGAGGTCACCAATGAGTTATCACAAGTGATTACTGACAAATGCTCAAGAAATCCAATCTTACTAATTTTACCTAGAGTGAGGTTTTCGTTCTTCAATTTCGCAAAATCGGGTGCCCAAGCCAGTAGACATTGGCAGATGTGCCACATGGCCAACTCATGAAGAGTTTTATTCCCGTTTTGAGAGGTCCTCCCCTAGTGAGTATGTCCCTCACAATCTAGCCCTGATGGCACCCATGACCTTAATGACTGTATTCTTATTTAAAGTTCCTAGTCCTAGAACTTTGTTGGAATATTTCAATTTGTATTCATTCCATCAATTCCTGGTGTCTTGTTCTTTGCCAGTTCCTTCAATGCACCTTGGACTTCTTCCTTCAGCATTATTGGCTCTTGATCAAATGCTACCTCTTGAAACAGCTGAACATCAACCATTTCCTTTTGGTACAGTGACTCCTTCCATCTTCTTTTGATGCTTTTGGCATCATTCAATAATTTGCCCAGAGAATCCTTCAATAACTAAAGTCAAGGCTTGAATTTTTTCTTCAGCTCCCCCAGCTTGAGAAATGCCGAGCATGTTCTTCTTTTTGGTTTTCTGATTCCAGATCTTTGCACATTTTGTTGAATATTTTACTTTGTCTTCTCAAACTGACTTTTGAAACTTTCTATTCAGCTCTTATACCTCCTTTCTTCCATTTGCTTTAGCATTTCTATGCTGGAGAGCAAATTTCAGTGTCTCTTCTGACATTCATTTTGACTTTTTCCTTCTTTCTTGTCTTCTTAATGCATTTTTGCCTTCTTCATGTATGATGTTCTTGATGTCATCCCACAACTCTTTTGGTCTTCTGTCTTTAGTATTTAATGTATCAAATCTGTTCTTCAGCTGATCTATAAATTCAAGTGGTATATAGTCACGGTCATATTTTGGCTCTCACGGGCTTGTTTTCATTTTCTTCAGCTTCAGTTTGAATTTGCATATGAGCAATTGATGGTCTGTTCCACAAGGTGCCCCTGGCCTTGTTTTGACTGATGATATGGTGCTTTTCTATTGTCTCTTTTAGCAGATGTAGTCAATTTTATTTCTGTGTATTCCATCTGGTGAGGTCCATGTGTATATTAGACAGCTTATGCTAATAGCGTAGTGGTTACGAATCAGGCTGCAATTCACAAGGTCAGCAGTTCGAAACTACCAGGGGCTCCATGGGAGAAAGATGAGTTAGTCTGCTCCCATAAAGATTTACAGCCTCGGAAGCCCTGTGTAGGGTCACTATGAGTCGGAACCGTCTCTACAGCCCTGGTGTGGCACTGTGGGCTAATGCGTCAGACTGCAAAGTCATTTGAACTGCAAGTTGGTGGTTCAAGCTCACAAGTTTCTCCTTGGAAATCCTATGTAGGGTCGCTATGGGTCGGAATAGACGTGATGGCACTTAACAACAACAACAACAGGTTGTCTTAAGAGGGTATTTGAAATTAAATCATTGATTTTCCAGAATTGTATCATGTGATCCCAAGCATCATTTCTATCACCAAGGCCATATTTTCCAACTACTGATTCTCTTTGTTCCCAAATTTTGCATTCCAGTCACCAGTAATGATCAATACATCTTGATTGCATGTTTGATCGATTTCACATTGAAGAAGTTGGTAGAATTCTTCTATTTCATCATCACTGTCTTTAGTGGTTGGTGCGTACATTTGAATAATAATGGTATTAACTGGGCTCCCTGTAGTCGCATGGACATTATCCTATCACTTATAGCATTGTACCTCATGATTGACTGGATATGTTCTTTTTGACAATGAATGCATCATCATTCCTCTTCAATTTGTTATTCCCGGTATAGTAAACCATGTGGTTGTTACATTCAAAATGGCCAATACCAATCCATTTCAGTTCACTAATACCTAAGATATCAATGTTTATGCATTCCATTTCATTTGCACAACTTATAATTTTCCTAGATTCGTACATTCAATGTTCTGATTATTTAATGGATGTTTACAGTCTTCATTTTGAGTTGTGTTCCATCAACAAATGAAGGCAACGTGTGCTTTACTTCCATGGCCTTTACTCCATTTGTGTCATCATGGGCAACTCTACTTTGAGGAAGCAGCTCTTCCCCAGTCGTATTTTGAGTGGCTTCCAACCTGAGGGGCTCATTTTCCAGCACTATACCTGACAGTGTTTCTTTGCTAGTCATAAGGTTTTCAGTTACTAAATATTTGGAAGTTGTTAATCATTCCTTCTTCGTAGTCTGTCTTCATCTGGAAGCTCATCTGAAATCTGTCCACCATGCGTGACCCTGTTGGTATTTAAAATACCTGTGGCATAGCTTCCAGAATCACAGCAACTCACAAGCCACCATGGTACGACAAACTGACAGACGAGCGGTGGTCATCTTTCATACTTCACACATATTGTCAGGATGGACCAGTCACTGGGGATGGATATCATGTTTGGTAAGGTGGAGGGTCAAAGAAAATAAGGAAGACCCCCAGTGAGATGGATTGACAAAGTGGCAGTATCAATGGCTCAAGCTTGGCAACTGTTGTGAGGTTAGCCCAGCACCAGACAGTGTTTTGTTCTGCTGTGCATAGGGTCGCTATGAGTCAGTTCTGACTCGATGTCACCTAACAATAACCACAAGTCCTAGAACATATTTCTTTTCCCGTCCACCAATTCATCCTGCTTATATACCCCTGTTGGTGAATCAACAACCTATGTCTGGTCTAGCAATCCAGTATACCCTTTATTTCTGTAAATGCACCATCTTAAGAATTTCTCACAGTAAGATTAGCGCTGGCCTGAGAACCACATGGTTGGTATCTCAAACCAACAGGAAGATACTTGGAAACCTTATGTGAGGTCACTATGATTCAGAAATGACTCAATGGCACTTAACAACAAAAATAACATGAGAAATTAAGTCATCCTGGTTTCTAAAAAGCATTCTGTCTGTACTCTTTCCAACATAGATTTGTTTGTTCTTCTAGCAGTCCATCACACTTTTAATATTCTTATGAAATTCTTCTGTGGTCTTGATAAGAAGAATGACAGTTAGAAGAGAAAGAACTGTACTACATAGGGAGGCTATTCAATTATTTCACTGTCTTCCTTATTCAGAGTCTAAATTACACATGCATGTGACAGGCTCACCTGAGTGCCCTTTAAAGAGTACTTGTGAAGCAGATTTGCCTAAGGCTTAGGAGCTCTGGTAGTGTAGTGGTTACGAATCGGGCTGCGAACCTTAAGGTCAGCGGTTCGAAACTACCAGCTGCTCCGCGGGAGAAAGATGAGGCTTTCTACTCCCTTAAAGATTTACACTCTCGGAAACCCTGTACAAGGTCGCTATGGGTCGGAACAGACTCGACGGCACTTAACAACAACAACAATGTGTCCTTTGATTACCTGACTGCTGCTTACATAAGTGTTGGTAGTGGATCCAAGCAAAATAAAATCTTTGAAAATTTTAATATTTTCTCCATTTACCATGATGTTATTTATTGGTCCAGTGGTAAGGATTTTTGTTTTCCTTAAATTGTGTTGCAACCCGTACTGAAGGCTATGGTCTTTGATCTCCTTCAGTAAATATTTTGAGAATATTCATTATGATCAATGTCAGCTTCATTATCTTTTATTTCAAAGAAGGAGTAAAGGAAATTTTAGCTGAGTCTTCATTATGTAATGATAATTATCCACATATATTTTTCTTTTTGTATTTCAAGAGACAAAATCATTTGTTAGCAAGGACTTTGTGTGTATGTGTGTGTGTGTAGCCTTTCTATTCTTTCTATATTTCTTCCCTAAAATCAGATCAGCAAAACCTATGTACAATAGTGATACATTGTTGTTGCTTCATGTCATCAAGTGGACCCTATATAGAGTTTTCAAGGAGCTACTAGTGGGATTGAACTTCTGACCTTGTCATTAGCAAAGTAGTGCTTAGCCTACAGCACCCCACCAGAACTTCAGTGGCACTATAGGTATAGGTACAAATGTGTTGCTATGGGTTACTGTGCTGGACTGCAAGGTTTGTTTGAACTGCAAGGTAGGCAGTTTAAGTTCACCAGCCACTCCTTCGAAACCTTATGCAGTGTTATTATGGGTCATAACTGACTTGACAGAACTTAACAACAACAACATGGATATTAGAAATAAATACTATTAAGTTTATACATAGTCCAAGAGAAATGACTCAAAATTACCTTAGAAATGTGAGGCAATTCCATGATATTTATTTTTGCAACAGATTATAACATATGGACTCAGAGCATTTACTTATTTAATTTATTTATGTATTTATTTAGTTTATTTAGTTATTAATCAAAAAGGAATAACAGACTCTCAAACAATGTTTATAGAGCACCTTCTGTGTGCCTATAATAGACAACATAGTGTAATCCTCTGAATTGCTGCAGAGATTATATTTTTACTTTTTGAATGTATTATGGGAACTTTTTATTGCTCTCTGAATCCATCATAATGACTCTCAACATATTGCTTCCTAGATCCGTCATACTGACTCTTGATAGGATCCTTGTCCTTTTTCCTTCTGGAAGATAGATTACTGAATTGTGATATCTCTGCATGTTATCTGGTCTTGTCAAATCTTTAGAAAACTCTTAAATAGCCTCCCTATATAGTTCTAGTGACCATTCTTCTTATCAAAAATCTAAAGATTTTGCTAACAATAATGGCCCAAGTGGTTTTTCACTAATAATTCAATAAAAATCTCGCCTTAGAAGCATATGATAAGAAGGAAACTGTGAAGATTAATGTTATGTCTCAACTTGGATAGGCCATAAGTCTAAGTGGTTTGGCAAAAACTAAGTACTCCTCCTGCATTTTGGATTCCAATGAGTTGGAAAGGATGTTAAATTTGGTCTGTGGACTGCATCCAATATATATGAATGTTTTGGCAAAGCCTGACCCCTCTGCCTCTGAATCCTGCAAATATCTCATGGTCTGGCTTTTGATTCTTGTAGAATCCTTCAGCCGGCTACCTGACCTGCTGGTTTTGGGTTAGTCAGTCCTGCAACCACGAGAATCAGGAGAAGCATCCAGTCTGCCATCTGACTGACAAATTTGGAATTGTCCAGCCCTGACAATTGCGTGAGCCATTTCATGGAAGTAAATCACTTTAAAAATATTTATATTTGAGGGATCTTTAAAAAGTTTGTGGAAAATTCAAATGAAAAGGTAATATAATTTTACCAAGAACTTTTATGCAGCTCCCTCACATAAGTTTTATTGGTTTTGTTCCTCTAGAGAATCTAATCTGAAAAAGAAACTTTCATTATATGATCTACTAAAAATAGGCAGCTCAAAGGGAAGTGTTAAGTAGAAGAGCTTAACACTTAAAGGAGCTAAGTCACCTACTGAAATGTACAGGAGGTTTGTGCTGAAGAGTAAAAAGTGTAGATGTGAATGACCAAGAAGGCCAATAATAGATAGCAAGAAATAATTTCTAGGTTTCTTTCAGAAATCTTGGGCCAGTGTTCACAAATGTTCATTTCTTATCTTCCATCCTATCTATATCAAACGTTAGTCAGATTTCTTTCTTTTCTACAGACTTTGAACATGGACTTACATCCAAGGCTTTAGAGAATACTTACTGTTCCTTAAATGTTCTTCCTGAGAACCTTGTAGTCACAGTAAGAGATGTTTTCTGTCAGATCACACTGATCCCATTGTCTGCTCACCACCCTCTCTTACTATATTTTCTCTAAAAATTTTCTACTAGCCCTATGTAACTCTCCTTTTAAAAGAAAGTCTTTGTTGTTGCTTTTTAAATTTTGATAAGCTTGTGAATTTCTCAGATAAGTCTGTCCTTAACTAATTCTGAACTTGTTTTTATGTGACACATTTTAACACAAATTATTTCAAGTTTCAGTAAAACTGTCTTCTCTCTGAAGTGTTATGCCCGCTCATATGTTTATTTTACAGTGAGCACATAAAGGGGGAGGTCTCTGATCAATTCTCCTAGACTCAATGACATTTTTACTCTCTTTTCTCCATTAATTTTACCTTAGCATGCATGACTAAAATTCATTATCCTCTCAAAACCTAAAAAGCTTTTAAAACTTTTGGAGTTTTAAAGGTATTTCTTGGCTCCTTGGAGAAAAATATTGCAAGTTATTAAAATTCTTATTTAAGCACAGAGTCCAAAAAGACTCAACTTCAAACAAATTTGCAAAGCCAATGAAAACTGAAAGAAAATCACATTTTAGTTACACAATGACAATCATAGTCATTGAAGATGTATTAATCAGTACTTCAAAACATTCATCCCCTAATTTGACAAATATCTAACTTGTCATACTAGGTACATATGAGGAGGCTTTAAATAAACTGTGGAAAAATGGAATTAAAAGAACTGAATTATTTAATGAACTTTTTAAAGCTCTCTCATAAAAGTATAAGCCAAAGAAACATTGGTACAAAAATTACAGAAATCTTTGTTAAAATAAACAAAAATATCAAAATGTAAAAGTATTACTTCTTGACATATCCTCCATCTAGATCTATATACTTCCGAAGGTAGTTTCATTTCTCTAACACTGCCCAAAAAAATTCTGTGCTCTTTAATTTAAGTCATGTCAAAACAGGTATTTAAGTATTTTGAGGGACTCAAATCATGTTCTTTAAATGTTGTTTGGATTTGGGAAATATAAATATGAAAAGTCTGTAGGTTAGATACCATAAGGTTTCACAATTACATTCTTATAGAAGCACTTTTGCTACCCTCAATCAGATGGGGAGCTGTTGCAATGATAAACATTTCTGATTGCAACCTTGCTGGCTGTTTGAGCTCAGAACGATTGTGAGGATGTCTCAGGACAGGGTAGTCTTTTGTTCTACTGTGCATAAAATAACTATGAGTCAGAAAGGACTCAGTGGCAACTAAAAACAACTGAACAATTTTATTTTTCCTACATTTTTCTCATACGCTTCTGAATAGAAATTCATTATAATATCTTAATTCTTCTGTATCACATTATATTAAGATAAATGTAATCTGTACAAATTGTATACTAAATTCAAAGGTTTGAACCAATAGAATTTAGTGAATTATATTAGAAACATTTATACAAGTTGTGTCAAGTTGAAATACATGTGCTGTTATTGTTAAATGCCATTGAGTTGGTTCTGACCTCTCATGACCCTGAATAGGTTTTCCAAGGGGCAGCAGCCATTGGATTTGAACCTCTGATCTTGTGGTTAGCATTCCAATATTTATCCTACAGCACCACACCAGATCTCCCTAAATATGTACAGGATATTGTAATACTTGAGAAGCAAGACAAAGACACAAATTTATACCAAAATAAAATAAAATATGAGTCCCTCTTCTTTCCCCATAATCACACACCCCTTTTTTTCTGAGGTCTGGGAACCTGAATATTAGACAGATCAAAACAACAGGTTTATAATCAGCTGATAAGTATAAATGTGAATTATGATGCTTTACACATATAAACAGATACACACACAATATGGCAGTTAAATACATGTTGTTGTTAGTTACCATTCAGTCAACACTGACTCATGGAAACCTTATGTATAACTGAAATAAAGATGCTGCCTAGCCCAATAATATCTTCATGATCTTTCAAGATCATTAGCTAATATGTAGTACCTTCCAACATAAAGATTCATCTTCCAGAATTCTCTCAGACAATATTTTGTTGAAAGCCAACTGATTTTCAGATGTAGATCATCAGGCCTATTTTCCAGTCTTTCTTAATCTGGACATCCCCATGTAATTTGTCCATATGGGTGTTCCTTTTGATATATGAAATAATGGTTGTATAGCTCTCAGCCTCACAGCAACACACAAGTCACCAAAGATGTTAGATTTTTTTTTTTTTTTAATGTTTTATTGAAAATTATATGATAGTTTACATGGGAGAACTTTAGTTTTACATTCATTCCATC
>NW_006408766.1:362658-381797 GCF_000296735.1 Chrysochloris asiatica
CTGGGTACGCTGTAGCCCCATTTTAGGTATTCCAATCAGTCATAGGCAGAAGATGGACTTACAAGCCTTCTAGTGTGGTGTTTCTGACTATTCCTTTCTCTCCCTCTCCAGTGTCTACTCTGAGCTTCCTGGTCTGGGAAGTGCCGCCCTCTGCCTCTCTAGATAGTGTTTTTGTTGGGAGCTGTAGAGTTGATTCCCACTCATAGAGATCCTGTATACAAGAGAATGAAACACTGTCAAGTCATGTGCCATCCTCACAATTGTTATGCTAAAGACTGCTGCTGCTGTCACTGAGTCAACCCATCTCATTGGGGGTCTATCTCTTTTTTTCTGCCCCTCCATTTTACCATGGAAGCAGCAGTCAAAAAATTAAACATTGCATTGCATTGGGTGAATCTGCTGCACAAGACCTCTTTAAAGTGTTGAAGAGTAAAGAGTGAGGAGTAAGGTGCAACTGATTCAAGTCATGCTATTTTCAATAACCTCATATATGAAAGTTGGATAGCGAATAAGGCAGGCCCTAAAAGAATTGATGCATTTGAGTTATGGTGTAGGAGGAGAATATTAAAATGATCATATACTGCCAAAAGAACAAACCAAACTTTGTTGGAAGAAGTACAGCCGGAGTGCTCCTTTGAAGAAAGGATGGCCAGACGTCATCTCTCATACTTTGGACATATTGTCAGGAAGGACCAGTCACTGTCACTGGAGAAGAATATCATGTTTAGTAAAGTGAAGGGTCAGAGAAAAAGAGAAAGACTCCCAGCAAGATAGATTGGCACAGTGGCAGCATCAATGGACTCAAATGTAGCAACAACTATGAGGTTGGCCCAGGACTGGGCAGTTTTTCATTTGATTGTGCCAGTCTTGCTACCGTGAGTTGGAACCAACTTAATGGCACCTAACAACAATGACTTCTTTGCCAAGCATTATGTCCTTCTCCAGACACTGATCTCACTGATAATATATTTGAAGTATGAGAGACAAAGCCTTGCCATACTTGCTCTTAAGGAGGATTCAGGTTGTACTTCTTCCAACATAGATTTGTTTATCCTTCTGGCATTCCACGGTATTTTCATTTTCTCCTCTCTAATACCACTACGCATCAATTCTTCTCTGATCCCCCTTATTAAGTGTCCAACTGTTACCTGCAAATGAAGCAACTGAAAGTACCATAAATTGGGTCAGGCATACCTTAGTCCTGACACTGGTATCTTTGCTCATGAATACTTTGTTGTTGTTATTAGGTGCCATCAAGTCAGTACCAACTCATAGCAACCCTGTAAACAACAGAACAAAACACTGCCTGGTCCTGTACTAACCTCACAATTGTTGCCATGCTTGAGCCCATTGATGTTGCCATTTTCCCAATCCATCTCGCTGGGGGTCTTCCTCATTTTCTCTGACCTTCCACCTTACCAAACATGATATCCTCCAGTGACTGGTCACTCCTGACAATATGTCTGAAATATGAGAGACAAAGTTTGGCCCTCCTGGCCTCCAAGAAGCACTTTGGCTGCACTTCTTCCAACACAGATATGTTGGTTCTTTTGGTAGTCCATGGCATTTTCAATATTCATGAATACTTTAGAGAACTTGTATGCAGCAGATTTGCTTAATACAGTGTGTCATTTCTGATTTCTTGACTGCTGTTTTCTCAAGTGTTAATTGTTGATTCTTGCAAAATGAAGTCTTTGACAAGTTCAAACTTTTCTACATTTATAATGATATTATTTACTGGTCCACTGGTGAGGATTTTTGTTTTCTTGATTTGCAATGAGATGCAATGCATACAGAAGGCTAGGATCTTTGATCCTCTTCAGTTAGTATTTTAAGTCTTGCTCATTTTCGGCAAGCAAGGTTGTATCATCTGCATGTCACAAGTTGTTAATGAGCCTTTCTTCAATCATGATGCCATGCTATTCTTCATATAATCAAGCTTCTTGGATTATTTGCTCATTATACAGATTGCTCAAGCCTGGTGAAATCATATAGCCTTGACACACACCTTTTCTTATTTAATCCATTCAATATACCCCAGTTCCATTTGAACAACTGCTTCTTGGTCTACATACAAATTCCTCATAAGCAAAATCAAGAATTCTGTAATACCTTTTCTCTTCAATGTTATCCATAGCTTGCCATGATACACACAAAGTCTTTACAAAGTCAATAAAGCACAAGTAAACATCATCCTGGTATGCTCTTCATTTAGCCAAGATCCTACATATGACCACAGTGATATACCTAGCTTTGTGTTCTTTTTGAATCTAGTGAATTTCTGGATGTTCTCTTTCAATGGAATTTTGCAGCCATTTTTGAATGATCGCTAGCAAAATTTTACCTGTATGTGATATTAATGATCTTGTTCGATGATTTCCACATTCTGTTGGGTCACCTCTCTTAGGAATGGGCACAAGCATGAAACTCTCCCAACTGGTTAACCAGGTAGCCGTCTTCTGAATATCCTGACATATATGAGCCAGTAGTACCTCCAGTGACTTATCAGTTTGTTGAAAGATTTCAATTTACATTCCATCAATTCCTTTTCACTACGACTTGGATTACAATTCCATCAATTGTTTTTCATCAATCCTTTCACTACGACTTGGATTTCTGTCTTCAATGCCATCGGTATTTGATCTTATTTGACTTCTGAAAAATGGTTGAATATTGACCATTGCTTTTTGGTACAGTGACTCTATGCCTACGTTCCATATACTTCTTATACTCACGAGGTTAAGTGCTGTTGAGTCAGTTCCAACTGGTAGCGACCGTATATAGGATTTCCAAGGAGGGACTGGTGTGCTGAAACTACAGATATTGCAGTTCAAACGACCTTGCAGTCCAGCACATTAACTCACAGCACCACACCAGGACTCCTGTTGTAGTTAGGTATCATCGAGTTGTTACCGACTCATAGTGACCCTGTGCACAACAGAATGAAAAATTGCCTGATCTAGGGCCAACCTCACAATTGTTGCCACGCTTGAGCCCATTGATGCTGCCACTTTGCCAATACATCTCGCTGGGGGTCTTCCTCTTTTTCTCTGACCCTCCACCTTACCAAACATGATATCCTTCTCCAGCAACTGGTCCCTCCTGACAATATATCCACAGTATGAGAGACAAAGTACTCCTAGGATCTTTCATTAATGCAGGTTGAGGCTTGGATTGTGTCTTCTGTTCTTTCATGTTTTCAGGAAGGACCAGTCCATGGAGAAATCATGCATAGAAAACTGGAATGTCATCTTAGAAGAATAAGCTCTCCAATGAGATGAATTGGTACAGTGGCCACAGCAATGGTGTGTAACCTAACAAAAATTGTGAGGATGGTTCAGTACTTGACAGTGTTTTGTTAGTTGCACATAAATTTGCTATGAGTCAGACCTGACCTGAAAGTACCAAACTACAAATACACAAACATATTGTTGTTCTTATCTGCTATGGAGTCATTTCTGATTCATAGTGACCCTGCATAGGTTTTAGAAGGAGTAACTGGTATGTTTGAACCACCGACCTTGCAGTTAGCTATCCATTTTAGCAGTCCAGATACATGGAGTCTTTGATTGGCATTGTAGGATGAGCACTGGATATATAATTTCCAAAAATGATGTCACCAGAGTGGGCTTCAATTGTGGGTAATACAGCAATTAATATTAAAGAGAATTTTGACCTCCATTGCCTCATGTCTAATATGCAGGCTTTGCCTTTAGGGTAGTTTTCCTCATCTTTATAAGATTGGCTCCAGCATATATGACATTAACATCTTGATATATAGCAAAGTATGGAGGAAGAAGAAAGTCACAATTTTGTCTCTTTTATGTGTGTATTGGGCTTTTAGCAGAAACATTCTACACTCCTCAGTACTGGATCAAGCATTCAATGCTACACCAATCTCTAACTGACACAAAGACTTACCATAACTTGGGTTGGAATGGATACGGGGGAGTCAGCAATAAAGACATCTATATATAACAGTAAGGGGCTCTGATAGTGTAGTGGGTTACAAGTTGGACTGCTCACCATAAGTTTAGCAGTTTGAATCTACTAGATGCTCCATGGGTGAAAGATGAGGGTTTCTGCTCCTGTAAAGTTTTACAGCCTCAGAAACCCTTGAGCCAGTGGCTATGAGTGAAAACTGACACCATTACACATAATCACCAACTACCATGTACAATTTTATTGTGACTAAAATGCATTGTTGTTGTCAGGTGCCATCGAGTCGGAACCGAGTCATAGCGACCTCATGCACAGCAGAACGAAACAATGTCTGATCCTGGGCCAACCTCACTACCGCTGCCACACTTGAGTCCATCAATGATGCCACCTGGCCGATCCATCTCATTGGGGGTCTTCATCCTTTTCTCTGACCCTCCATCTTATCAAGCATGATATCTTTCCAGCAATTGTTCCCTTCTGACAACATGTCCAAAAAAAATGCATTAGGGATCTTGAAAAGAACAATGACAAGGACAAGGTCTTTGAGGGCACAAGAACAGTAGGACCTGAGCTTAGTGTATTCTTCCCTCTGACTTGAGGAACACCAGCAACAACACAATTAGAGTAGTATTAAGAAATAAAAATAGCTCCACACAGCCTGTTCTCCTGGAAAAAGTCAATGACAAATCAGACTGAGCCTAAAAGCATCTATAATGATATAGTGGATTGAGCAAATCTGCTGCAAAAGACCTCTTTAAAGGACTGAAAGACACAGATGTCACTCTGAAGACTAAGAGCACTTTATGTAAGCCAACACATTTTCAGTTGCCTAATCCATTGACTCCTGGTCATGGTACTGTAGGATTAGCACTAGATTGCTAACCACTAGGTTGGAGTTCAAACCCATCAGCTACTTCCTGGAAACCCAATACAGTGTCAATATTAGTTGGAATTGACTCCAAGACACTTAACAACAGCAACAACATGCATCTGAAAACTGATCAATGAATAAACAAAACTGAAGAAAAATTAATGCATTTGAATGATAGTGTTAGCAAAGAAAATTGGAAGTACCATGGACTTCCAGAATAAACAAATCTATCTTATTAGTATAACTAGAATTCTTAGGTGCAAAGATGGTAAGTTTTTTTTTTTTTTTTTTAATCTCATATTGCATGGGCATGCTATTAGGACAAACCAATCACCAGAGAAAGACATGCTCAGTAGAGTACAGGGTCAGTGAGTAAGAGGAAGGACCCCAATGAAAGGGATTGACACTGCGCTGCAACAATGGGCTGAAACATTAAGGATTTTAAGGATGACACAGGACTAAGTAGTGTTTTGATATGTTGCACATAGGATGCTACGAGCACAACTGTCTCAATGGCAGCTAACAACAACAAAATAAAGAAAATCCTATGGACATGTCATCAAGAAAGAATAGGTGGGAAATAAAATATACTATTATTTCTCTCTACAGGCTCGTCAATGCAGATTAGCCATAAACTCCTTTCTATTCTGGAAGTCTCATTTTCAATTCTTAGCATTCAGATGAAAGAGCTTCCAAATCAAGTTAACTGCCTAAATTAGTTAACAAACTTCCATTAGTGGACATATTTATGATTCATTGCCTACTTTTGGAAATCCTTTATATAATATACATTGCATTCTGCAATTAAGTATAAAATCTTCTGACAGTATATGAGAATATTATGGGGTTGTGGATACAGGACTGACATAGTAAATACATTTGTGTCAGAATTAATAACACAAAAAAGATCGGCTATATTTGCCTTCCATGAGTACTAATTTTAACATAAAACTTATTCCCATTTCTAACACTAGTATGCAGGTTAATATTTTTGTTAAGACATTATTAAAGGCCATTTTACATGAAACACTATACCAATTATTTTACTTATAATTCACAGTAGTTAATAAAATTTGAGAGTAACTACTATATTTTATATATTAAATGTATATTAAAATGTTAATGACAGTAATGCATTTAAACAATTTTTTTCTGGTATAGAAATTTTTATCTCTAGCTCATAAAAATATATAAAATCTGCATTAAAACAGTCAAAGTCTTCAACGGCTAGTATTATTTCAGACTAACCATAGCCAAGTTCTTTTCTAACATGGCTGACTGTCTGAAGTGGTTATTATTGTCCCTGTTTTTTGTTTTTAAATCTGGTTTGTCATGTTCTTTAAGTTAGGTTTCCAGTCTTGGGCATGTAGTTTTTTGCAATGCATTTATAATATTTATTTAGTTTAAATTTTTAGAAATAGAACTTACAGTTCAAAGAGTCAAAGTATTTTTTTTTTTTAAATTAATAAGGACTGACAAATTGTCTTGTGAGAAAATGTACCTTTTATCTCACAACCAATAGAATAGAAAAAGGTTCTCTATTAACAAATCATAAGATATATATTTTTATCATTTCGAAAAATCAATTTTACCTTGAAATATATTAATTTATTTGAATTTTGTTAATTACTAATTCTAGTTGTGATTAGACAATCTTCATTTTATAATATCTATTTGGCCAGTCTTTCTGAGACATTTTTTCTTTTTAACATGAAAGTACTTTGATGATTTAAAGTGGTTTTACATTAACTTAAAAGGCACGCTTTCCCCAGAGTTTTTATAGTTATATACCTGTATCTTCCCCGACCCACCTCCCCTAAAACAAGCATCAGTCTCTGAACATATCATTAGAAGGACATATTGGTAGACATTTAAATCTTCTCAAATAATTTGCTAATGAATTACAAAACATTTTTTTAAACCATAAACTTGAAATTTATCTTTAGCATTATGCTTGAATGTGTAGCCTCACAAACACAGTGCTCTGCCCTTACCAGCTCCGTGACCCCAGAGAACTAACTGACTTCTGTCTTCTTAGCTATATTAAGGTTTCTGACTCATAATGTCCTGTATAGGTTTTCCTAGGCTTTAAAACTTTGTGGGAGTGGAAAACGTTATTATTCTCCTGCGGGAAGGCTGGTGAGCTTGAAACGCCGCTCGTACTTATTGTCTGGAGTCACGGCGCTCCTCTCTCATCTATATTGTTGTTGTTTTTAAGTGCCGTTAAGTAGGTTCAGACTCATAGTGACTCTATATAGCGTTTCCAAGGAGCAGCTGGTGGGTTTGAACTGTCAACCTTGTGGTTTATAGTCCAATCCAAATCCTACAGCGCTACACTAGGAGTTCATCTTATCTGTATAATGGGGTGATAATCATGCTTACCACATATTATTGTTGTGTTAAGTGCCTTCTAGTCAAATATATTGTCGGTTCCAACCCACAGCAACCCTGTCTGTATAGGGTTTCCGAGGAGTGGCTAGTAAGCTTGAACTGCTGACCTTATGGTTCAAATCGACTGTGCAGTCCAGTGCGTTAATCCACAGTGACATACCAGGGCTCTTAGTCACATATAGTGAGCCTGAAAATTATTTAATCATTATGGGTCTGATTGATAAGTACCATCAGTAGGTTCCAACTCATAATGGCCTTGTATAGTGAACCTTAAGGTCAGCAGTTCGAAACTACCAGCCGCTCTGCGGGAGAAAGATGAGGCTTTCTACTCCCGTAAAGATTTACACCCTTGGAAACCCTGTACAGGGTCGCTATGGGTCGGAACCGACTCGATGGCACTTCACAACAACAACAACATAGTGTTCCCAAGGCGAGGCTGGTAGGTTTGAGCTTAAAAAAAAAAAAAAGCAAATTGAACAATGTTTTTGTTGCTACATGCCTTAGAGACAGTTTGGAGTCATAGAGACCCTGTATAGGGTTTCTGAGGTGGGGCTGGTGAGTTTTAACCTCCAACCTTGTGGTTCAAACTGACCTTATAGTCCAATACTTACCCTACAATACCACACCAGAACTCCAACCTGAACTACATATATATATATATAAAGTTCAACATGAACCTGAAACATAGTGAACAAGAACCTGTGAACCATGGTGAACAATTAATAATTATTTAATATTGACATGTTAAAAATATGTTGTTAACTGCCATCGAATCATTTCTGACTTATAGGGACCCTCTATCTTGTTTCCATGGAGTAGCTGTGGATTTATACCTCCGACCTTGTAGTTAGCAGTCTTGTGCTTTTCCTATAGCATCATCCCAGGATTCCGTATACATATATTATTGCTGTTGTTAAATGCCTTCTAGTCAACTCTGACTCATAGTGACCCTGTGCACAACAAAACGAACCACAGTCCAGTTCTGCATTACCCTCACAATTGTTGTTACGCTTGAGCCCATTATTACTGCCACTTTGTCAATCCCTATCATTGGGGATCTTCCTCTTTTACGCTGACCCTCCACTTTACCAAGAATGATGTCTTTCCCCAGACACTAGTTCCTTCTAATAACATGTTCAAAGTATATTGAAAATACAGAGTCAGCTGCACCTTAGTCCTCAAACTGACATCTTTTCCCTTGACTACTTCAAAGAGGTCTCATGTAACAGATTTGCCTAATGCAACATTTCATTTGATTTTGAGTGCTGCATCCATGACTGTTGATAGTCAATGTTCGTACTTTTTTCTTCACTTCTTTCATCTTGAGAAATGCTCAGCATGTTCTTCTCTTTTGATTTTCTAACTCCAAGTCTTTGCACATTGCATTATATTTTATTTTGT
The DNA here is from genome assembly GCF_000296735.1 of Chrysochloris asiatica. Lineage (NCBI taxonomy): Eukaryota > Metazoa > Chordata > Mammalia > Afrosoricida > Chrysochloridae > Chrysochloris > Chrysochloris asiatica. Next base: position 371,264 of record NW_006408766.1, read on the forward strand.
CTTCCTGAGCTGGCCTTTGAAATTTTCTGTTCAGCACATCATTCCTTCCATTCACTTTAGCAACTCTACACTGGAGAACAAGCTTCAGAGTCTCTTCTGACATTCATTTTAGTATTTATTTATAATTTATACATATTATAAATACTAATTAGTTATACATACAGAGTCTTCTATAGGAACTTACTGACACTACATAGAACTGCCCATACTTACTCCAGTATGATACTTTAATTACTTTTCTTTCTGATAGACATATTAACTCAATATATATCTTTGTTATTCTCTCATACATGATTGTTAGAGTGATTATTTTAAGTTTTCAAAAAAGGAATTACCAAATAAGCTTACAAATAAGTATACCATTGGGATTTATAAAATTAACAATTTTGTTAATAGAATGATCAATTTGTGAAGTTTCAACACAGTTTTAAAATTAATTCTTATTATCTAGGAATATAAAAGCATGATAATGATAAAATTTAGTGCTTCATTTGTCGATATAGGAACAAAGCTGCATTCCTATAATTTCAGAACTATTTAAAGTCAAAAACTTAGTTTGTGATAAATGATAATTAGTCCATCTGTCAACTAAATAAAATACTTTAGCATTTTGTGATTAATTTCTACAAAGTATCACATGTTTATGAGTATAGCCTTAATATAATTCGTGTATGTGGACTTTGAATCTCTGTTGAGTATTTTCTAAAATAGACATTTAATTTAAAGATATTACAAGTATCCCTTTAGATAAATGATCTTTGAAGACTGTTTGCAGGTCTTCAGTTATCACCACTAAACTAAAATCAAACCCCCCCCAAAACAATGAAAAGATATAAGATCATCTTCCTTTTTTATAATGAGTAATACAGTATGAGAAGACAGAGGAATTATTGCAAAATGCTTTACTTGTATCTGGTTTTTCAGGGATCTATCACAAAACCTGAAAATATGGAAATGGTAAAAATATTGCCAAAGTATACATTTTATTACAATTGGTTGCATTAGAAAACCTAAAAGAATAAAAATAAAATGTATATATTAATATGTGTATTAATTAATATATGTATAGTTTGCTAATTTGAGTCAGAGACCCAAAATATAGTTAAAGGGCACAGGAAAATGATTTTGAAATTTAATCAGCATAAGTACCATTAACACATGTTTCTGTATTTAATGGAAAATTAATGTTGCTGCATTGGATTGCATGTATGTTTATTAGATATCTGTTAACAGAATCTCTGAAAACAGTATGTTATCTAGGTCTATCAAAAATGTATTTGCAAAATTCTATAGTGATCTTAATAGAGTATTTTGCTTCATATTCTTTGCCATAATTTTACACCTCAAACTAGGATTACAGAGGAAAAAAAGAATGTATACTCATTAAGTATGAAAGGCACAGAGATGATCATCCTTCAAAATGAAGCTGCACACAAACCATTTTAAAAACAGAAAACTTCAAAGTAGGAGTTAGGCACTAGGTGATGTGAATTTCACCTCCATCCCCAGATGCCTATCACCAGTATGATGCCCTAGACTACTCAACTTTTGAAAGTAATATATACTTTAAAAATTAAATTCTGGAAATACTAAGTTAAAACTCAAAATGCCAGGCAATATAAAGATTCAGTATATAAGAAAAGTATTTACACTGTTTATTGCAAGTTTCTTATATTGCTGTTGTTGTTAAGTGCTGTTGAGTCAGTTGAGCTCATGGCGATCTTATTGATAAAGGAACAACATACTATAAGTTCCTGTGCCATCCTCACAATCATTGCTGTGTTTGAACCCAGGGTCGTAGTCATTGTATCAAACCGCCAAGTTGACGGTCTTTTTCACTAACCCTCTTACTTTAAACAGTGTTTTATATTGGTTTCATTGTTAATATTAAACATAGGAATTAGATAAATCTGTATGACTATACTTGAATATATTGAATATACTTTAATACTGTAGTATAGGGGTTAGGCGTTTGGCTTCTAAATATAAGTTAAGCAGTGCATCAGGTACTCCATGGGAGAAAAGATGAATCTTTCTGCTCTTATAAAAATTTACAGAGTAGATATTGGTCAGGGTCAACTCAATGTTACACAGCCAGCCAGCCAGCCAGCAAGCAAGCATAATGTAATATACTTGAATATTAAAAGTTAACTCTAGAACACTGAATTGTGCTAATGAGGAATCATTACATAGATCAATGACCAGTTTTCAAATAAAACAAGGGTTTAAAACCAAGAAAATTTTGTATCAGGGTTTTATATTTTCATTGTTTCAATTCTCTTGTACACATAGTAGCTCTGAGTTGGAATGAATTGCAATTCATTCTCTGCAATGAGCAAATAATCTGAGAATCTGGACTACATGAAAAAGAAAATAGAATCAGGACTAGTGGAAGACTCATTACAAACCTGCTGAAAGCAAAGAGGACTTCAAGCACTTGCTGATGAAGATCAAAGGCTACAGTTTTCAGTATAGATTCTACTTCCACATAAAGGAAACAAAAGTACTCAAAACTAAACCATTGACCTTTACTTAAGGATGAATTAGTTAAAAATACCAACTGAGAGGGAAGGAGTCTTCATATCAAGTCTCAATTCTATCTCCTCTGTATATAGGGTAGATAGAGATGGATAGCTTAGACAATGGCTACCTAAAATGAGGGTGTGATAAAGGCACAAAGTGACTGGCTTATACATTTTCAATAGGAAGTTTAGTTTAAGAGTGGTGTGGAGGAATATAGAGTCCCCAATGAATAGTTTTCATCGTGTCTACATGGGTCTGGTAAAAGAGATGCAGATAAAGATACTTATGATTCAATAGTAATTGTTATCATGACTAATTGTGACTTTGACAACTGTAAAGGTAGAAGTTTTGTAACAAAAATGGGGATTATTTAATCTTACAGACCAGAAACAGAGGACCCTAGAACCACCAAGGGAGAAGAGCATAAGTGGAGTTCAGGATCATATTGAGAGAAGCAGTGACACCAGAGATGGAGGCAGATATGAGAACATAGAGAGAGGAAGCAGCTGAGGACTCTGGACTCATGGAAAGAGAGGGACTGGGTACTGGCAGCCAAGAGGCAGGCTTGCACAATATGCCCTTTTGTAGTTTAAACTATTATACATTCCTAAGTATTTCTGTGTACATTCCCACCCACCCCCCAAAAATAGAGGGAATGGAAGCAAATACTGTTGAAAGATGATGCACGGAGATGAATGTAATCATTTCAATGAAACGATGGTGTAAAGCCGATGTTCTCCCATATAAACTATCACTCAGTTCACAATAAAAACATAAAAAACAAAAACAAAGGAAAATCAGTCATTAATACTATGATCACTGTAGAAAAGACTGAAGTTATAGAGGATTTCATTTTACTTGGGTCCAAAATCAATGTATATACGGAAGCAGAAGTCAAGAAATCAAACTATAAACTTCTGAAAAGACTAGGCAGATGCACTCTACAGACTCTCTAAAAAAGATATGAGAGAAAATGAAACAAACAGAGTAGAGTCCTGGAACCTTGACATTCAGAGGAAAGGTCAGAGAAGTGGATTGAGTACTTGCTAGGAGAGAAACTGAGCAGGGATGGCAAGATAAGGACACTAACTAGTGAATAGTTAACCAGACATCTTATGAGCAGCTTTGGCAACAGAAGGTTGCTTGGCAGAGCAGATTCACACAGGTGACAGGAAGGGTGCAATTCCTTCTTTTTGCCCAGACTGTCCTGGGTATGAGAGGTGTGGCCAGCTCCCATTAACATCCATCCACAGTGTAGACCCTGTTCTCTAAGAACTGGGAGCCATGCTAGAGTGAGGTGGAAGCCAGTCTCACTGCTCTGGTGTGCTGCTTTGGTACCAGGATTCAGGTGGGCCTGGGCCCAGACATACAGAACATGCAGTCTCCAGATCAGTATTTAAGGAGTGAGTCATCTTCTCCCCAGCATCCCTGTGGTGCTAATGGATACTGAAATCAGCTCCATCAAGGGCCTCCATAATAACTTCCAGACTGAGTGAACGGAACCTAGTACTGAGGCCAATAGGAACTCCATTAGGGGCCTGGAACTTTGCTATCACATCCTTGCTACACCCTCCTCAGGAGCTCTATGGTTTTCAGGAGCCCCCCAAGAGTTTTCTCCTCTCCAGGTCCAACAGCTGCACTGTTATTTTGTTTTGTTTTATTTTGGGTTTGGCATTTTCCTTTCTCCTTCCATTATTTCATTGTTTGTTCATTCTTTCTCCTCCTTCTCTTTCCATCCCTTGAACGTTATCTTTTCTGTCTCTGCTTTTGTTTTTCCTTCTTTTGTTGTGTTTGTCATTTCCCCTTCTCTTTTACTCCCTTTCAATCATTATTTACTACTATCTATACTCTTTTTTTCTTTTCATCTTCTCTGTCCATGGTTTTTCTAAGTTTTTTTTTTTTTTTTTAATTTCTTCCTTTGATTTTATTTCTTTATTTTTCTCATCTATGTTCCATTTCTCTTTCACTCTTTTTTCTTTATAACTATGATATTCATTTTTCTGCTTACTGACTGTTTCTATTTAAATTTTCTCTTCATTATTTCCTCTTTTCATTATTGATTCCTTGATTTTTTTTTTTTATTCAATTTTGTTTTCTTTTATGTGTGTGTGTAGGGGTTTTCTTTTTCCACCTAACAGGAGACAGCAACCTTGCCCATGTAGCTCAATGACAACCTATCCTCTGCAGCTCCACCCACAAGGTTAGAGACAATATCAGTTCCCATAATACCTGGTCAACAATAGATAGCAGTAATCACAAATCAAACCACTCTAAACAGAGCTACACGAAAGGCAAATAAGAACTGTGCACATGTTTACATTCTCTAACCACAGGAGAAAGTGGTGAGAGTCTAAGAACACATAAAATCATCAATAAAATACACAATTCCCCAGAGACAACAATTTTAGCTCATACTAAGAGAAAAGAAAGAATGGCTCACACAAATAATCAAAAAGCCAAGCCATGAAATGTTGCTGAGGACAAAAAGGTAATGGAACTTGAAAAAGAATTCAAAAGAATAATTTTAGTTATCTTCCAAAGATTGTCAGAAAGATCAAGGATAGCAAGGAGAACACACACAAAGGAAAAAAAAAAAAAAAAGAAGAAGAATTCAGGAAAGCACTAGAACAGACAGTCAAAGTAAATTCAAATTTTGAAACAATACAAAACCTTCAATTAGAAATCAAGAAAATTAACGCTAACACTTCAGAAATGGGCAGTACATTGAAAGGGCAAAGAAGTAGATTTGAAACAATGGAAGCCTGAATTAATGAGCATGAAAAATAAATCTCTCAATACTAGTGTGCTAGAAGAACAATCAGAAAAGAGAATTTCAAAATCTTAAGAAAAACTAAGTTATATGAGACACCATGAAGAGGAATAACTTATAGGTGAATGGAATTCTAGAACAGGAAGACACAATAAAAAGTACAGAGCAACTGTCCAATAGTTGTTGGAAGAACACTTCCCTAACATCATGAAATATGAGAAGATAAGTGTACATAAGCTGAATGAACTCCAAACCAGATAGATCCCAAAATAAAATCACCAAGTTATTTCATAATCAAACTTTCCAAAAACAAAATGAGACTAATACGTCATTTTTCAGCAGAAACCATACAGGCAAGAAGGCAAAGGACTGACATACTCAAAATAGTTAAAGGAAAAAAACAAATGCTAACCATGAATCACATACCTAACAAAGCTGTCCCTCAAATATGATGGTGAAATTAGGACACTTACAGATAAGCAGAAATTAAAGGAATTTGTATTAATAAAAATACTAAAGGTGTTATTTGGACTGAGAACCAATAACAGCAGACGACAACCAGAAATTACCATACATGACAACACCACCAAAAACTCAATCCAGACACAGAAGTATTTAAAGTAAAACACACCTATGAAACTGGAAATGGAAAACCAGACATATCAATTTATAATGAAATCAACTACAAGGGAAAAAGAGAGAAAAGTGTAGATACTGAACTGTAAAATGATGAGGAAGTCAGGAAGATTTGAAGATAAAACCTACAGTTTTAAATATGGAAAAAAAATTAATAAATTGCAAGGTAACCTCAAAGAAAATGAATATACCTGTAATCAAAAATAAGAGGAAAATCAGAAAGATTTAGTAAACAGTAACACAACAGAAATGAAAATGAAAAGAAAATCCACAAGCAAAATGAGCTCAGGGCAGCAAGTTATGTGGCACAAAGAAACCAACAGCACTGCAAAAAAACCACAGCAAAATGACAGCAATCGATTCATACCTATTGATAATTATACTGAATACTAATGAATTAATTGTACCAGTAGAGAGAGCAGAATGCATAAGAAAACAGGATGCTTCAATATGTTTATAAGAGATTCATCAAAAAGGTGGAGATAGTCTAAATGCTCATCAACAGAAGAATGGTCAAATAAACTTTGGTATATACACACAATGTTGTTGTTGTTGTTATGTGCTGTGGAGTTGGTTCTGACTCATAGCGACCCTGTACAGGGTTTCCAAGGCTGTAAATCTTTATGGGAGCAAAAAGCCTCATTGTTCTCCCGCGGAACAGCTGGTAGTTTTGAACTGCTGATCTTGCAGCTTGCAGCCCGATTCATAACCACTATGCTACCAGAGGTCCGTACATACACACCATAGAATATTTCAAATCATCTTAGAATACTTCACAACATGATTGAGCCTGGAGGACATTGTTGTTGTTGTTGTTAAGTGCCTTCGAGTCTGTTCCAACCCATAGCCACCCTGTACAGGGTTTCCGAGGCTGTAAATCTTTACTGGAGTAGAACTCCTCATCTTTTTCCCGTGGAGCAGCTGGTAGTTTCGAACTGCTGGCCTTAAGGTTCGCAGCCCGATTCGTAACCACTACGCTTATGCTGAGTAAAATTAGTCAATCAAAAAAGGATAAATATTATATGAGACCAATGTAGAAAGTTAAAAAGAATGTTTTCTTGATGAAAAAAACAAAACAACAATGTATGATGGTTATAGAGGAGGGGGTTATTTATGGTCTAGAGGGTAGACACATGTTAATATGGGCAACAGGGCACGCAATTTACAAGGGGAGGTTGGCAGAGAAGGGATGAAAGTGAGACACAGGGATAAATGCAATAGTTAAAATGAATAGAGGTAAACACTGCTAACTGTTGGTACCTAGAGGGGATTATAATCACTGTAATGAAGCAAAGTATGTGATTAGATGGATGTCAAACTGATCTGCTCTTCAAACCTTCACTCTATTAGCAATAAAAACTTGAAAAAAGAAATCAAACTATGCATTGTTGTTATTTTCAGGTGCTGTCGAGTCAGTACCAACTCATAACCACCTTTACACACAACAGAGTGAAACACTACCTGGTCCTGTGCCAATCTCATAATAGTTGTTATGCTTGAACCCATTGCTACTGCCACTGTGCCAATCCACCTTAATGGGGTCTTCCTCTTTTTGCTGACCCAACACTTTACCAAGCATGGTGTCATTATCCAGGGACTAGTCCCTCCTGAGAATATGCCTGAAACATGAGAGATGAAGTCTGGACATCCTGGCTTCCAAGGAACTTTCTGGCTGTACTTCTTCGAACACAAATTTGTTTGTTCTTTTGGAAGTCCATGGTACTTCTAATATTTTCCTCGAAAACCATAGCTCAAATACATGGATTCTTCTACAGTCTACTTCATTCATTGTTCAACTTTCACATGCATATGTAGTTATTGAAAATGCCATGGATTGGGTCATGCATGGCATTGCATGGTTATGCATGGAACTTGGAAAATATGCTGCAAAAGACCTCTTTAAATTTTTACAAAGCTAAGATGTTACCTTGAGGACTAAGGTACACCTGACCAAAGCCAATACATTTTCAATCGCCTCTTATGCATGTAAATGCTGTAAAATGCATAATGAAGACCAAAGAAGAATAGGTACATTTGAACTATGGAATATTGAAAATACCATGGCTTGCCTAAAGAATAAACCAATTTGTCTTGAAAGAAGTACTGCCAGAATGCTCCTTAGAACTATGGATGGTGAGATTATGTGTCACATAATTTGAACATATTAACAAAAGGTGCCAATCCATGATTGACAAAGTAGAGGGTTAGCGAGAATTAGGAAGACACTCAAAGAGATAGACTGACACAGTGGCAGCAACACTGGACTTACATATGACAAGAATTGTGATGATGGATTAAGTAATGTTTTGCTCTGTTGTATATAGGGTCACTCTCAGTCAGAACCTACATGAGGGCCAATAATAATAGCAACTACAGCAACACACAAAAAAAGAATCATAAAAATTTCTTATTGATTAGGGTCTTTATAGTCTAAACACAAGTAGCACTAAATGTGCAGACAGCTATAAGAGTAGGGTATTTTTTTACTTGACAAATTCTTATATTCAGAAGCACTATAAATGTCTTCATCTAAATAAATGAGGAGAGAAACTGTTTTCCATCAAGGGCATTTGCTAAAAATCATTAAGAACAAAACTGAATGATATGCCAAAATGAACACATTTTCCATTGTGACTAACTATGGAGAGATACATTAATATTTTCCCTGATAATAAATTCTTTAAAAAAAAGTCTTTGAATAAATTGTGTATAGCCAAACCACAACATATTAATAGGAATTTCAAAAAACGGAATCAATATGTTGATAGCATAAATTCTATTTTCTGTATAGAACCAAGTAAATTGATTTCTGGTACCAGGCTGTTTTAAGTAAACACACGAGAGAATGGTGAGAAGTAGCTGGGCATAAAAGAAGATGATGGCATACACGAAACATAAATGGTTTGATCGGATGAAGCAATGTGCTCCCAAAATATAGATAGTACTGGCAGCACAGAAAATGAGAATCAAACTAAAACATTTTGAAGATCTGAATTGAGCAAATGTAAATATATATAGGTGTCCAAGTGCAGCGCTGTGGGTTAATGCACTGGACTGCAAGGTCGGTTTGAACAACAAGGTTTGAACCAATTGAGCTCTGGTGGTTCTATGGGATTATTGTTTTTAGGTGCCATCAAGGTAGTACCAACTCTTACTGACCCTATGCACAACAGAACAAAACACTGCCCAGTCCTGGGCCAGCCTCATAATTGTTGCTACACCTCAGCCCATCGCTTCTGCCATTGTGCCAATCCATCTCACTGGGGGTCTTCCTCTTTTTCTCAGATGCTTCACTTTTCCAAACATGATATCATTCTCCAGGGACTTGTCCCTCCTGATAATATATCCAAATTATGAGAGACTAAATTTGGCCATCCTGGTTTCCAAGTAACACTCTGGCTGTACTTCTTCCAACACAGATAAGTTTGTTCTTTTGACAGTCCATGGTAGTTTTAATATTCTCCTCAAACACTATAACTCAACTACATCAATTATTCTAAGGTCTTCTTTATTCACTGTCCAGCTTTCGCATGCATATGTGGTTATTGAAAATACCATGGCTTGGGTCAGGCACACCTTAATCCTCAAACTAACATCTTTTATTTTCTATATTTCTGTGGGATAAGCACTGTTTAAACCCACCAGCTGCTCCATTGATTTTGAATCAACTCCATGGAATTGAGCCTAGGAGATTAGGTTTAAATTTTGGGGAAAAAAATAACAAAACAAAATAATAGGAGCATTGTCCACTCGACTGCCCACACCATTCTGTTAATCACACAATTCTCTGTTGATTCATTTAAGTGTACGTGTCCCTGTGGGGGTCAGTACCACTGAGTATCCACGTCCTCTTTCTGCAGGCCCTGTGACATCTGTGTAATGTCCTGAGAGCATCTGTAGGCCTGGCCCTGGGGGGTGGGGGGGGTGTAAATTGGGGAGGGGTGTCCATGTGTATGAAAGGGCATTGTACATGGGGGTGGGGGGGGTCTGTGTATATGAGAGTGTCTCTCCACACTGTGTCCTGCACATATGTACTCAGTCTTAAGTGCATTTATTTGCACTTGTGCATGTAGTACCTGATGACATAGACCAGGATGAAGATTGCCCTGAAGAGGACCACTCTACCCACCGCCTTCACTGCAATGCCCAATTTACCAATGTATAGCTTCCTGCATACCTTCTCGCAGTTTATTGTTGGACACAGCCACTAGGCTGACTTTATCCTGGTCCCTGTCCCTCCACTGGCTGTACTGGACACTACTCTCCTAGGTCTGTAGGAAAGTCAAGGGTACTGGAATAGAGCTGTAGCTTCCAGGGCCCAGAGCCTGGCCAGAGACTCAGCTTCGGCCCCTACTAGTCCTAGAATTATCTCTTATAACACAGAGAAAGAAAAACATGCCATACTTTTGAGATCTAAATCAACCTTTGTGTGTATATCAGGCCAAAGACTCAATACGAAATATCAGATTTACTAAAATTAAATCTTTCAGAAGTTTACTAATGACAAGAAAATTGGAATGAGGTTCATTGAATTTTAATAATAAATTCAATCTCATAGACACCACCAACTCCAACTCACCTTTTCATAAATGCTGTTTCATTATA
>NW_006408766.1:381902-390371 GCF_000296735.1 Chrysochloris asiatica
TTTATTCCATCATATATCACTTCATTGCCATGGTTCCAATCCCCTCCATGCATCATCAACCGACCAAAGGGTATATCCTAGAAACCCACCTCCAAACCTCCCCCGCCTCCCCCCAGTCTTTGGCCCACAGTCCTCTCCCTCTCTGGATCCAAAGTCCCCAGCCACTTCATCACTCCACGTCATGGTCTCTGTCTCTATCTCAGGCATCTCTGCTTCTCTGGGTAGGGTCCCGCTCTTGGCTCTTCTCCGTGGATGGTCCTAGAGACCTCCGCTCCTAGACTGGATAATTAATCACTCCCTTCCTTGCTACAATACGTCTACCTTTGTATTTCCAACCCTCACAATCAGTCCTGATAACCATTATTCACTACAGTATCATGAGTTACCTATCTGTATTTCATTTCATCAGCTCTGCCTAGACAGATTGGATAGTACTCACTGGAGATTCTGCCTTCCTCCATGCCCCCTAGCTCTAGGTTCCCTCTTGAAAGTTTGTAAGCCAGTCACTTCTTGCCTTTGTAGTCCCCCCATCCCCATTTGGGTATCCAATGTCCAAGTTGCCCATCTCTGTCTACTCTGTGTGTGGAGGGAGTGGGAATGTTTCTTGCTGTAAGGATTTGTTCCTTCTTTTGAGTCACTGAATCCATAGGTATAGGTCAAGTTCATCAGATTGTATGAGTTCACTCTTTTTTTTTTTTTTTTCCCTCTTCTCTTTCTTCTCCAGGTTGAGCTCTGATCATCCAGTCATCCTGTCCAGGTCACGTGGGTACCATCTGCAAGTGTGGGTGTTCTTGTGCACATGCCCTCTCTTCCCATCAGCCGGTAGCTCCATTTTCCACTCTAGTCCTCTGTGGCCACGCCACTGACTCTGGGCCCAAGAGTCCCCAGGTCTCCTCACACTGTTTGCCAACCAGGTCCCTATCTGGGTCCATAGAAGCCCACTGAACATTGTAGGGCTTAGCTTGCCGCTTCACTGCTGCTTTTAGCCCACTTCCCCCTATTGGTGATGCGTGTGGTCACCAATCAGAGCCTGTATTTCCGTTGAGTCTTAGTCTTGGAAGGGGGTTTGCGTTGAGAGGACCCGACCACCTGCCTTGATGTTTCCTAGGGAAGCAATTTGTTTGTTCTCATTATATTTTAATGGAAAAAAAAAAAAAAAAAGCTAACACAAATTATCTCTCAAGGCTATAGTTATTTGGGTTTTTTTACTTACAATTTCTGGTGTGACTGCTGTGAGTTAATGCACTGGACTGCAAATGCAAGGGCGGTGGTTAGTCAAAGCTAGTCAAAACTCACTAGCTGCTCCTTGGAAACCCTATACAGGGTCTCTATGGGTGGGAACTGATTCGGCGGCACTTAACAACAACAAAACTTACAATTCGACAATTACTAACAATTTCCATATCAGAACCTGCATGTTCAAGGTATGATCAATATGCTTGAAATTTAGTGTGCTCAGGGAGATAAATACAGGTATATTGCAGAAGGAATATGATTAAGGCATATTTGGTATGGGAAAGCAAGAAAAGATACTGGCTTTCGTTTTGAACACAGTGCTTTTAAGATAATTGCAAGGAGTGGTTAATTGTGTGGTAGTTGGCTGAGTTGGTGAATGTTGTTAAGAGGCAATAGATACATTGGCATTTGATTTATGGCTTAAAATCTGGGTTGTGATTTATCAAAAAATGCTGGAAATATGTGCAGAAGTGCTAGTATGAGCTAAAGATGTTATAGCCAAGCAGTAACAGGAAATGGGTTTCCGTGAGATACACATCTGAGGTTAAATGAGAGAGGAATTTGGAAAAATAGTTACTGTACTGAAATTTACTGATTCCCAGAATGCATATGAATGATTTTCAAAGGAGATATAATTTTTGGCTGAAGTATAAAATAATAATCAGAATAGAAAATTCTAATCTTTTTTTTTTTTTTTGTAACCTTTTTGCTAAGGTTTAGAATGAATGACATTAATGGATCTGCAGATTAAAATGCCAAAGGATAAACTAGATTATGAACCTAGAAGAAAATATCTTAGATTTACTACAAAAAGACAACATTCTTTTTTTTTAAGTAAAATCAAATTTGTTTTGCTAACACAAGTATAATACACGTGTCACTCTTGTAATTCCAATTGGGAAAGGCAAAGTTCTATAAAAATGTACTGGTGGCACTATGGGTTAGGCATTGGGACGCTAAATATAGTGTCCACAGAACAAACTAACCAACTGCTCCATTAGACAAAATGAGACTATCTGTTCCTGTAAAGATTAACAGTCTCAGGAACTCTAAAGACTGGTCACTATGAGTTGAAGTGGACACAGCAGTGATAGGTTTCAAGTTTAATGCTACTATTTTTTTCCAAACACTTAAATTGATTACTTGATGAAAACAACAAAACACAATCAAAACCTATGTAGTAACTAAAATAACATTATCTTGAATTGATTGGATTCACGGGCAATCCAACATGTTTGAAGGTAAAATTATGCCTTCTAGGGTTTTCAATGGCTGTAATTTATAGTCTAAGGTGAATTTGGGAGGATTTGAAATATCAAATTTCTGCTTAGTAGTAGTCTGAAATTTGATTTATGGTAAATCTCCATCATGTGACTATCTGGGAGCTTATATTTAGGAAGAGTGGGCAAATGCGCTGGACTGCAAAGTTGGTTTGAATCTCAAGGTCGATGATTCAAGCTCACCAGTCACTCCTTGGTAACCCTATACAGGGTCACTATGGGTCAGAATCGACTCGATGGCACTTAACAAGCATACGTTATAAAGGCTCTAATATGCCAATTGTTGTCGTTTTTAAGTGTCAAGTCGGTTCTGACCCATAGTGACCCTATATAAGGTTGTGTGAGCAGATGGTGAGCTTAAACCACTGACCTTGTGGATCAAACCAACTATGCAGTGTAGTGCATTAACTCATAGTGCTACACCAGGCCTCAAGATATAAAATAAGAGAAATAATTTCAATGGCTTAGATTTATGAGGGGGAAAAGGTAGGAGATAAATTGGTGAAGTAGACAAAAGACAGAAGAAATAGAGTTTGAGGACTTGGATGCAATTTAGATTCTTACTGTAATTGCACAACAAAACAATTGAGAATTATAAATGGGGGCACAAGAAAGAGTTAAAGACTGAAATTGATGCATACTTCAAGAAAATCAATTAGTTAAGGTAATATGAATTAGAAAGAAAATATTTGAAATATGTATTTTAGTAGTTGAACATACGTTTCCTAGATTAATTTATTTTCTGTGCTCTTACTTCAATAATTATAACTATTTTCTTGGTTCTTTTTAGTCTTTGGTGACTATTTGGTTGGCAAGAAAACAACAAACTGAGCAATCAATATCCCTAACTATTATCTAACTTGCATTCCTTCTGATGCAATTATTCTGTCTAGTTTCTCATTTTTTCCCTCTCAGTGAAAAGGGACAACAGCTGGTTGCCCTCATCCATACAATCTTTTTATAATCTAGAAGTCTATTATTAAGCAGTTCTCAAGCTTGTGATGCGTAATGCAAATACAATCACCCAGATTGACTATTTGAAGTCAAAAGCACTGAATATGATTTAGTCATCTCAGTGACCAAAAATAGGGTGGCCATCATTATTAAAACAAAATGGAAGAAATTGAATCTGCTAATAATAGCTTTTGTAAGTTGATTTATCAATACCAATATATTGTTCTCCAATTAACAACAGGTTGAGAAACCCATGTATTTGTTAGAAAAAATATTTATAGTAGCTTGGTCTAAGAATACAATACCAACTCCAGACAGTATCTCTGCCTTTACAGAGAGGTTACAGTTCAAAGGGAGATTATTTAAACAAATGAACGAACCAGTACAAAATAGCAAGTCTAGTACTATATTGTTGGGAAGAACAGTGTATTATGGAATCTTTTTGTGAAAATTAGAGTACATTTATTTAGTTGATAGCAAAATCTAAGATGAGGCATGAAAGGAGTAGATTCATTAAAGGGAAAAAGAAATAAGGCAAAGGAATGTAATTTTTTATTCAGACAAGGAAGCAAAATCTGCAATAATAGCCTGTGGAAGATAGCAAAGTCCTAAGAGGAGTTGAAAGCAGTAGAATGAGATGGGCATGCAGAAAAAAAAGGCAGGAGACACACAACAGCCTGCAGCACAGACACTCTTAAACATTTCAGATGCTGTTATGGATTGCGTAATGTGATTTTATCAGGTAAGTCTACCCACAATATGGAAAAATTGTAAGGGAAAAAACTCAAATCAAAAACCAGTGGAATTTGCAGCAGTAAGTTATGTATCTACATCAGTATTTAATTTTAGAATAATTAAATTTCCTGATTTTATCGGCAAGTGAGCATTCTTGTTTTTCGGTGCTACTGAATTGGTTCTGAACCATAAGGATCTTACAGTTAGCAGCCCAGTGCTTATCACAAAGTGCCACAAGAGGACTCCATGTGAAAATAATACCCCTTATTCTCTAACCACTCTGTGTTTTTCTCTTTTCCTTCTGTTTCACTTATTGAGAATAAATAATATCAGAAAACATAAGGTTTGATATTGCATCTTCCTGGAAGAACAAGAGAATCTGATCTGATGAACAATTTTGTGTGAGTACAGTTTAGTTCAATAGCTTCAAAGTGAGGAAAAATTTACATAATATGGAGGGTAAGTATGAATTGCTCATAATTAGGATATTTGCAATACAGTAACTGACTATATTTAAAATATAACAAATATTAAATTAAGGCATTAATTCTAAAATGGCTTTCCAGTATCACTTCTCATTATGTTGTTGTTGTTGTTGTTAGGTGCCATCGAGTTGGTACTGACCCATAGCGACCTTATGCACAGCAAAAGGAAACACTGCCCAATCCTGGATCACCCTCACTACTGTTGCCACACTTGAGTCCATTGATGCTGCCACTTGGCCAATCCATCTCGTTGGGGGTCTTCCTGTTTTTCTCTGACCCTCCACCTTACCAAACATGATATCCTTTTCCAGTGACTGGTCCCTCCTTACAATAAGTCCAAAGTATGAGAGAAGAAGTTTGGCCATCTTGGCCTCTAAGGAGCACTCTGGCTTCTAAGGAGCACTTCTTCCAAAATGGATCTATTGGTTCTTTTGGCATCCCATGGCACTTTGAATAATCTCATCCAACACCATAGCTCAAAGGCATCAATTCTTCTATGGTCTTCCTTATTCATTGTCCAGTTTTGCATGAATATGAAGTTATTGAAAATACCATGGCTTTGGTCACGCACAGCTTAGTCCTCAAGCTGACATCTTTGCTCTTCAACACTTTAAAAAGGGCTTGTGCAGCAGATTTGCCTAATGCAATACGTCATTTGATTTCTTGACTGCTGCTTCCGTGAGTGTTGATAGTTGATCCAAGAAGAATGAAGTCCTTGACAACTTCAATCTTTTCTCCATTGATAAGAATGTTGTTTATTGGTCCTGAGGATTTTTGTTTTCTTGACTTTGAGATGTAATTCATACCGAAGGCTGTTCTCTTTACTTTCAGCAAGCAAGGTTGTATCATCTGCATATCTCAGGTTGTTAATGAGTCTTCCTCCAATCCTGAAGCCACGTTTTTCTTCATAGAACCAGCTTCTTGGATTATTTTCTCAGCATACAGGTTGAATGAGTATGGTGAAAGAATACAACCCTGTCACACACTTTTATTAACTTTAAAACATTCAATGTTCCCACATTCTGTTTGAACAACTGCCTCTTGGTCCAGGTACAGATTCCTCATGAGCACAATTAAGTGTTCTGAAATACTCATACTTCGCAATGTTGTCCATAGCTTGTCATGACCCACAAAATTGAAAGCCTTTGTGCATTCAATAAAGCACAGGTACACATCTTTCTGATATTCTATGTTTTTAGCCAAGATCAATCGGTATCTGTTCATTTGTCTCTTGCTGTCTGCTCACCTCCATTCTGGTGACTTGAGGGGATGCCTGAGCATATGGACACACCATCCCCACCCCTGGAGGGTACTAATAAGCATGGGCACAGATCTCCTCAAAATTTAAAGTGACAGTTTCCACTTAAAACCAAACTGTGGTAGCTTGTGTGTTGCTGTGATTCTGAAAGCTATGCCACCGGTATTTTAAATATCAGCAAAATCACCCATGATGGACAGGTTTCAGATGAGCTTCCAGATGAAGACAGACTAGGAAGAAAGAGTGACTAACTGCTTCTGAATATTTAGTCACTGAAAACCTTATGAATAGCAGAGAAACACTTCTCATTATAGATACCATTTTATTGTTGTATTTCTAATTTTATTCAAATAATTATATATTTGTTAGGTGTTTTTCTATTAAGTTCTCTCTGTTAGGTCACAGAGAATTTGTTGAAAATTGTTTAAATTTATGAAAATAATACATGAAGATTAAATAAAATCAGTGGTTCTCAGTAAGTAAATATGAACCATGCTACAGTTTGATTTTTGTAGCAGAATCATATTCTTTTTCCATTTTTAAGATCCTAAAAATTATAGGAAATGCTGTTGTGAAGTGATTTCCAGTCAATTCCAACCCATAGCAACCCTCTATAGGGTTTCTAAGGAGCAGCTGGTGAGCTTGAACCATCAATCTTACAGTTCATATAGGTTTGCAGTCGGGTGCATTAAACCACAGTGCCACACCTGCTTCTTGGAAACCCTATACAGTGTTGCTCTGAGTCAGGACCTATTTAACGGCACTTAAGAACAATAAAAATATATGTTTATGGTGAAAAGTTCATGATAGAAAAAAGTATGCACAAATAGAACATTTTATAGTGATTCCTCAGGATCCACTCTTCAGAACCTTTCCTCTAAAAATAAGAGGGTCATAAGCCAAGAAGTATGGGTAGTCTCTACAAGTTTGAAAGTTCAAGTTAACAGCTTTACACATGTCTTTTGACTAGTCTCCAAAAATAAACATGACCCTGCCAATCCTTTGATTTTAGCTCAGTGAATTTTAATCTACTGAGTTATAATAAAATTAATTTTGTATGTTTAAGCTAATAGATGGGCATATGTTACAGCAGCAAATCAAAAACTTTAAATAGTATTTGTTGTTGTTGTTATGTGCTGTGGAGTCAGTTCCGACACATAGTGACCCTGTACAGGGTTTCCAAGGCTGTAAATCTTTACGGGAACAGAAAGCCTCATCTTTCTCCCATGGAACAGCTGTTAGTTTCGAACTGCTGACCTTGTGGTTCACAGACTGATTCGTAACCACTATGCTACCAGTCCTCCTAAAGGCATAGTTCAACACTGAAAAATGTAAGTAATTATATATGATATTCTTTCTCAGTATATTAAAATAGAACAATGATTAAAAATAGGATTGAATACTGTCACAAAATATATAAAACAATGTGTCACTTAATGAAATCTCTATTTTCTTAATAATATTGTTCCCATGTAAAGAGAAAAAAAAAACTATTTCATGGTTCTATTATCAAAATAATAATAATACCAAATGTTACACAAGAATGATACTGTATTTTAGACTACAAAATTTCAATGTAAATTTTGTTTGGTGATATGTATTGAAAATTATAATGACCTCATAGGAATGCTGCATAAGTATATTGAAAAAAATATACACAGAGTAGAACCAATGTTAGAGTAGCATTTTATTTAGTTTTCCAGTATAGTTTTATCACTATATATTGAGCAAAATTACAAGGAATTGTGGGGAATGTAGAACAAGTAAAATTTTGCTGAAGGTAATTAAAAAAGTGTTACAGCACTACATCATCAGGGAACTGCTAAAATTTCAAGAAGAATTCATAAGAGTACTTGGAACAACAGATCTTGGATGGAAACAGAGAATACCAGAAAGATGTTTACCTGTGTTTTTCTGACTATTCAAAGGAATTTGACTGTGTGTATAATAACAAATTAAGCATAAAATTGCACAGAATGGGTATTCCAGAACACTTCATAAGCAATCATTCATAACAGAGTTGTGGAAACTTTTTCTAAAAAAATTTTTTTATTGTGAATTGATGATAGTTTACAGGGCAGTTCATCAGATTTATACTCAACAATTAATATTCTGTTTCACTGCAATGATTATAGTTCCCTCCATGCACTACCAGTTAAGGAGCTCTGGTAGCGTAGTGGTTAGGAATCTGGCTGTGAACCGAAAGGTCAGCAGTTTGAAACTACCAGCTGCTCCACAGGAGAAAGAGGATGCTTTCTGCTCCTGTAAATATTTACAACCTCAGAAACCCTGTACAGGGTCGCTATGGGTCTGAACTGACTTGACAGCACTTAACAACAACAACAACCACCAGTTATCAGTATTTACATCTATTACTGCTGGGGACAGCATACGCAGACCCTGGGTTGATCAGTGGCAGCCCAATTGAACCACCTCTGAATATAATCAGTTTAACCCAGATGCTCTTCTTCCTCCTGAAAGTATATAGGAATGTGATAATTAAGAACAATGTAGCATTTTA
>NW_006408766.1:390722-393451 GCF_000296735.1 Chrysochloris asiatica
AATCCCTCCCTAAAAAAGAGAATAAAAGGCTGAGGTAGAGTGAGTTCTGCATGCAATTCTGGGCAATGCTGGGCAATGCTAGGCAATATGTTTGCAGATCTGTCTACCTGCCAGCTTGCATCATATCTGTGTGTCTGTCTTTTTTGTATATATTTCATCTCTCTCTGTCTCTATCCCTTTCAGTGCCAGATCTCCCTTCTTTGTGACACCCACACTTCCTTGTGGAGGCTAGAACCCGACATAGGACCTCGACATATTACCTTTTATTTTTAATGTATACAAAACACATAGAAAATATATATTCATTTAAATACTCAAAGGGCACATTTTGCAAGTTAGCCTCCTGCCTGCAGGCCCACAATCTTTCTCATTCCATGAGCCTAGAGTACTCAGCTGCTCTCTCTCTCTCTATGCCATCACCTCCTTCCACCTCTCATGTTTCTGCTTTCTAGGTTAGGATCCCATGCTCCACGCATGTTCTTAATTCTTAATGGTCCTAGGGCCCTATGTTCCTGGATTGAAAGATTAACTAATCCCCTCTTTTAACATCTACAGTTGTAACTATCAGAATTAGTCATGATAACAATTACTATTGATTCAAAAAAATCCAATACCCATTCTCTCTCATTGCCTTTCACCACACCCATCTGGACAAGAGAAAACCTATTCAGTGAGGATTCTACCTTACCCACCTCACTCTGAATCTAAGCACAATCATGAAAGTTTGTAAGCTAGCCTTCATATTCCCCCATTTTTGATGGTCAATAACTAAATTGCCTGTCTCTCTCAACTCAGTTTACTGAGGGGCAAGCTTGATGTTTGATATGAAGAAAAACCTTCCCTTTCAGTTGGAATTTTGAACAACTACACCTTTAAGCAAAGGTCCAGTTCATCAAATTGTAGCAATTGGTGCTTGCTTCATGTATCAAACTTTTTTTTTTTATCTTCCTCTAGTAAAGTTCTGATCAGCAAGCCATCTAAACTAAGTCAACTGGGTATTATCTGCAGGTTTGGGCATTATTGCATGCCTCCCTTTAATTCAGACCAGCTGACAGCTTCACTTTCAGCTCTAGCCCTCTATGGCTAAGTGAGTATCCATGGGCTTAGGCATGCCCATGTTTCCCTAAATTTCAGACCAGCAAGCTGTTCCCCTTCTCTCTCTCACATCCAGGTCCACAAATGTCTATAGAGCATGGTTGACTCAGTCCATGTCTTCATTGCTGCATTTTTCCCACTTCCAATCACAAGTAGACCAAGGAGGTTACCAGTGGACATATAGGCTTGCTTATGTGTTTCCTTTGAGTTTCAGTGTTAAAAGGATGTTTACACTGATGAGCTGACTTTTCTTGCCTTGATGGCTTCAAGGCAAAAAACTTACTTGATCTTGTAACAACCAATCTGATTAATTATTTTTTTACCCTGCTGATCTTTCAAGAAATTATCTTCTGCTCCTCTAGCCACTTCAGGTTGGTATGCTTATCCTTTTAATTAGAATGTCCCACCTTAGAAAGTTCTGGGTGGGACTCAGGATTCCACCGAAGGCCCCTTACTTCACAAAGGTGTTTTTTCAAGTTAGCATAATATTCCATTGTATGTATGTACCAAAATTTGTTGATCCATTCTTCCATCAACGGCACATAAGGTGTCTCCATCTTTTTGCTATTGTGAATAGTGCTGCTATAAACATTGGTGTGCATATATCTACTCGTGTTATGGCTCATATTTCTAGAGGATATATACCAAGTAGAGGAATTACTGGATCATAAGATATTTCTATTTCCAAGTTTCTGAGGAAGTGCCTGCCATACCATTTTCCAGAGTGACTGAACCATTTTGCAGTGCCCCCAGTAATGTAGGAGTGTCCCAGACTCTCCACACCCTTACCAGCATTTGTTGTCCTCTGCTTTTTTGACACTTTTATTTCTGGTGTGAGATGGTATCTCACTGCTGTTTTGATTTTCACCTCTCTAACAACTAACGGGGAGTCCTGGTGTGGCACTGTGGGCTAATGCACTGGACTGCAATGTCTGCTTGAACCACAAGGTCAGCTGTTCAAGCCACTCCTCAGAAATCCTATACAGGGCTGCTATGGGTTGGAATCCACTGTAAGGTACTTAACAACAATGCCTAATGGAGTCCTGGTGTGACAATATGGGATAATGCAGTGGACTGCAAGGTCTATTTGAATGGCAAGGTCAGTGGTTCAAAGTCACCAGCAACTCCTTGGAAACCCTATACAGTTTCATTATGGGTCAGAACCGACTCGATAGCACTTCACCACCAGCCATGGCTATTGATCGTGACTATTTCTTCATATGTTTGTTGACTACCTGAATGTCTTCTTTGGTGATGTGTCTGTTCATGTACTGTGCCCATTTTTTAATTCGGTTATTTGTCTTTTTCTTTGTAGAAGTGTAGTTTCCTATAAATTTTAGAGATTAGTCCCTTGTTGTAAAACATTTTCCCCAGTTTGTGGGATACCTTTTCACTCTTTTGTTGAGATCTTTTGATGCACATAAGTTTCAGTATGTCCCAGTCATCTATTTTGTCTTCTATTATTTGTGCATTTTTTGTATTGTTTGATAGTCTCTATGTACCATGTATTGTTGTTGTTGTTGTTGTTGTCAGGTGCCATTGAGTCGGAACCGACTCATAGCGACCCCATGCACAGCAGAACGAAACAATGTCCGATCCTGGGCCAACCTCATTACCGCTGCCACACTTGAGTC
>NW_006408766.1:394216-408814 GCF_000296735.1 Chrysochloris asiatica
TAAGTATGGTGAAAGAATACAACCCTGTCTCACACCTTTCCCAATTTTAAAACATTCAGTGTTCCCATGTTCTGTTCAAACAACTGCTTCTTGGTCTAGGTACAGATTTCTTTGAAGCACAATTAAGTGTTCTGGAATGCTCATACTTCTCAATGTTGTCCATAGCTTGTAACGATCCACACAATCGAAAGCCTTTGCGAAGTCAATAAAGCACAGGTAAACATCCTTCTGATAGCAGAGCATATCAGAAGTACCATGTCTTAGAGTCCTTAAATTTGTCCCTTTTTTTTTTTTTTTTTTAATCTTTGTAGTTCTGGGATTTACATTTAGGTTTTTAATCTATGTTAAACTAGTTTTTGTATACGGTGTCAGATATGGGTCTTATTTCATTCCTTTAGGTATCAATTTCTAGTATTGCCAGTAACATTTGTTGAAGAGATTATCTCTTCCCCATTTAATGTGTTTAGCCCGTTGTCAAAAATCAGTTGATTGTATGTGGATGGATTAGCTTCTGAATTCTCAACTCTGTTCTATTGATCTATGTATGTGTCATACTTTTGACCACTGTGTTGTAAATTTTGAAATCAGGTAGTGAGAAGCCTCCAATTTTGTTCTTCTTAAGCAGTACGTTGTTTATCTGAAGATTCTTTCTCTTCCATATAAAGAACTCAATGCCTTTGAATTTAGTTATTCTTTTTACTTTGCGTTTCTTAGTGAAGCTGGCTTCTTATTAGCTTCCTATTCTCTGCTTCCTGCCTAGAAATGGGGAACAAGATGTACATCAGCACTTACCTATTGTTGTTGTTAAGTGCTATTAAGTCAGTTCCAACTCAAACAGGGATACAGGGTTTCAGAGACTGTAAATCAGAAAGCCTCAACTTCCTCCTATGGAGTTACTGGTAGGCTAGAACTGTCAAATTTGTGGTTATCAGTCCAGGGCTTATTCTATAGACCCACAGTCCTCCTATCATTCACATTGTTGTTTGTTGTTGTTATATTCCTTGGAGCCAGTTGGGACTCCTAGCAGCTCATAAGGTTTCTGGTAGGTTGAATGTCTGACTTGCGATTAGCAAGTACTTATCCTCAATTACTGGTGTGGCACTGCGGGTTAATGTGTCAGACTGCAAAGCCATTTGAACTGCAAGGTTGGTGGTTCAAGCTCACCAGCTGCTCCTTGGAAACCCTACACAGGGTCACTACGGGTCAGAATCGACTCAACGACACTTAACAATAACAATCCTCAAGTATGTCTCAGTACTCATCTAGTGATAATTTGTCCATGAACATAGTCTGTAACTCGAGATCTTTTTTTGAAAGGAAGGGAATGTGCCTTTTGCCTCCTGTGGTATTTAATTTTCTTCCTGCAGGTCCTAGACTCAGGAATTAAAATTGTATGTTGCAGATGAAGATGGTGCAGCCAAACCAAAGTCCTTCAACATTGTCCTCAGAATTGTTAAAGTTAATATTTACCTGTTCACACCTTTGAGTTTCTTACGTAAAAGGGAATGTTTACCTTGTCAAACATTTAGGCTTCCTTTATTACAGCAGCTTAGAATTTACACCAATGAATCTATGCTTGGTAATGTCTGTTGTTGTTAAGTGGCGTCAAGTCAGTTCCAACCAATAGCGACCCTGTATAGGGTTACCAAGGAGCAGCTGATGAGTTTGAACCACCAACATTGCAGTTCAAATGGCTGTGCAGTCTGGTGCATTAACCCACAGCACCACACTTGGACTCCAAAAAAATTTATAGGGTCAGCCAAAAAGAGGAAGACCCCCAATGAGATAAATTGGCACAGTGCCAGTAGCAATGGGCTCATGTATAACAACAAGTATGGCACAGGACTCAGCAGTTTTTCATTCTGGTGTACATATTGTTGTACACATATTATACATGATGTTGCTGTGAGTCAACATTAAATTAATGGTACCTAACAAAATCTCTGGTAGCATAGTGGTTATGAATCGGGTAGTGTAGTGAGCCGCAAGGTCAGCAGTTTGAAACTACCAGCTGTTCCGCGGGAGAAAGATGAGGCTTCCTGCTCCCGTAAGGATTTACAGCCTCAGAAACCCTGTGCAGGGTCGCTATGAGTCAGAACTGACTCCACTGCACATAACAAGAACAACAACAACAACAGGAATATAGTTCATCATGGAAGCAAACAATAACCCATGACTTCCAGAATTAGATAAATATTATTTTAAATAAAGATAACATTGCTTTACTTTAATGATAGAAACTATGTTAGTATAAATTGATTTCATCCTTATTAGTTATTTGCCCAGGATTAGGTATACATTCTGTTATTCAAAAATAGTCATCAAAGGAATACAAGATGTTTAACTTCTGTTAGCTTTGTATCTTTATTACCGATAGTTTGCATTCCCTTCAAAGTATACAGTGCTTGAACAATTAACTATTAAAATGTGGAATGCACTTGCAAGTTTCCTCATAATCTACCATGACCTTGGATTTTTCAGCTTTATTCTCAATATCAGTTTTTAAAAGTTGCAAGAAAGAATTGGTCCCTCAAGAAATCCTGTAAATGAAGTAAATTTTAAAATCCTTTCATGCATTACACTGCCAATCACTGTGGCTAATCCCATTCAAGTTCCATAATTAGTATTTGGAGGTAGGGATTCCCACCTGTACCATGTAGTACAACATCATGAGGAGGCGAGGGATATAGAAAAAAAAACAGGCTCCCAGCAGACCTGTACATGACAGAATGTGTGACTCAATTTTAATTAATTCAGTCTCTTTGAATCTATTTGCTCTTTAGGAAAGATTGCTATCTGCCTACAACATTATGGCAAGATAATTAACAAACCCACTGCTGGAGACTGATGGGCACCTAGTACCTGTGGCTGGAATCCCTTCACACAGTGCCATAGAATTGTGAAAGTAAAGGACAGAGTGCCTTCCAACATTTACTTTAGTGAAAACATGCATTTTGTATAGAGTTCATCACTGTTTTATTTATCTACCATGTAACAGACATAAAGAAGATTGTTTGTAAACCATCTAGATTGTTCTGGACAGAAATTTCTGAATACAACTGCTGGACATCAGACATGCAGTTGCAGTATACATGCCCTTCCTCCTCAACCAAAAAATAAATCAAATACGAATATTCTCTATAAAACAAAATAAAAATGGTGAACAATAAAGTGGTGAGTATGCATCATATGCTTCTTTTTACCTTGCTACATTTAGCATACATGTTTACTTTTAAATGCTATTATAAGTAATAAAATTATTTTATCAGATCTTGGTGTTTTTTCTAAGTTTTTTTTTTTTTTTCATTATCTTATTGTTGTTGTTGTTAAGTGTCATGGAGTTGCTTACAACAAACAGCAACCCTGTACAGGGTTTCCAAGGAGCTGCTGGTAAGCTGAAACCATGCACCTTGTGTTTCAATCTGACTTTGCAGTTTAGCATAGTAGCACGCAGCATCACACCAGGATTCCAATATTCTTATTGTTGTTGCTTTTGTTATTAAGTGCCATTGAGTCGACTCTGACCCATAGAGACCATGTATAGGGTTTCTGAGGAGCAGCTGGTGAGCTTGAACCATCAACCTTGCAGTTCAAATGGCTTTGCAGTCTTGCATTAACCCACAGTGCCACACCAATACTCTTATTGTTGTTGTTGTTAAGTACCATCGAGTTGGTTCCAACCCACAGCAATCCTGTATAGGGTTTTTGAGGAGTGGCTGGTGAATTTGAACTACAGACCTTCTGATTCAAACAGCTTTGCAGTCTGGTGCATTAACCCACAGTGCCACACCAGGACTCCTTAATACTCTTATTAGGCAGTTTAAAATAGCATACTTCAAGCAAAGAACTTGAGTAATATTTTAACTTGATATCAACTTTTCATAATTAACATTTTTTTTCCCAGTTACAAACATGTACCTACTCATTTGGCTGATATATCTTTATAGTTATTTCAGCACAATACTGTCAGATAGCATCAGGATATTGAATATTGAAACATGATAAAGAGCACCAGAATATTGTCAGATATAGTGATGGAAGCTGAGCACCTAGGTTTAAAGATACTCAAAATATGGACAAAAGTTGCATTCTCAACGAAAAGATGACCATGGTGACGTAAATGAAGTAAAGCTTTCAGGACCTTCATAAAAACAGGAGAAACCGCCATAAACATCTATTAATAATTGGAACATGAGATATATTGAATATGAATCTAGGGAAATTGAAAGATGTCAAAAAATAGGGTGGCACACTTAAAAATTGATGTTCTAGGCATTAGCAAGCTGAAATGGACTGTTATTGTCCAATTTGAATCTGAAAATTACATGTTTTACTAGGCTGTGAATGACAAATTGAAGACTAATGATATAGCATTCACCATCAAAGGCGCTCTGTTGCATAGTGGTTATGAACTGGTCAGCAGTTCGAAACTACCACCCATTCCCGAAGAAAGGTGAGGCTTTCTGATCCCATAAAGATTGATAGCCTCAGAAACCCTATACAGTGTCACTATGAGTTAGAACCAACTCCACGGCACTCTATCACCACCATTTATCAACAAAAACAACATTTCAAGAGCTATCTTGAAATAAAATGCTGTCTGTGATAGGGTACTATCCATACTACTACAAAGAAGACTATTATAAATTTATTAATGAAGCACTAATGCCAGTGATCATGAAATTTAAGAATTCTATCATCTTCTTTAGTCTGAAGTTCATCAAACATGCAATTAAAGTGTATTAATAATTACTGGTGACTGGAATGCAAAGGTTGGACATCAAAGAGGAAGGATAAAAGTTGGAAATAAGACCTTGGTGATAGAACCAATGCTGGAGATGGCATGACAGAATTTTGCAAGACCAATGACTTCTTAACTGCAAACACCTTTTTTAAACAACATAAAAATGAACATACACATAGACCTCACCAGATTGAATATACAGAAATAAAATTGACTACAATTGTGGAAATAGATGGTGGAAAAGTTCAATATCATCAGCCAAAATGAGGTCAGGGGCAAAATGTAGAATAGATAATCAAATTGCACATGGTGTAAGTTCTGGCTGAAACGAAGAAAATTAAAATAAGTCCACAAAAGTCAAAATATGACCTTGAATATATCACAACTAAAGTTAGAGATCATCTCAAGAACAGATTTGATGAATTAGATACAAATGACCAAAGACAAGAATTGTTGTGAGATGGCATCAAGAATATCTTACAGGAAGAAAGCAGAAGGCATTAAGAAGACAAGAAAGATGGGAAAGACCAGAATGGACATCACAAGAGACACTGAAACTTGTTCTCCAACATAGAGATATTAAAGAAAATGGTAGAAATGAGAGGGTAAAAGAGCTGAATAGATAATTGCAAAGAGCAGCTCAAGATAACAAAGTCAAATATAATAGAGAAATGAGCAAAGACCTGGACCTATAAAGCCAAAGGGAAGGACACTGGGCACATCTCAAGCTTAAGGAACTGAATAATATCTCAAGTCTTTGATTAAAATACTTAAGGAGTCTATGGGCAAAATATTGAATGATGCAAAAAGCATCAAAAGAATATGGAAGGAATACACAGAGTCACTGTACCAAAAAGAAATAGTATACTTACAACCATTTCAAGAGGTAGCATAAAACTAAGAACCAATAATCCTGAAGGGAGAAGTCCAAGGTGCATTGAAGGCATTGGCAAAGAAGGCACTGGGAATGGATATAGTACAAGTAGAAATCTTTCAACAAACTGATGTGACACTGGAAACATTCACTCATCTGTGCCAAGAAATTTGGAAGACAGTTATCTGGCCAACTAATTGGAAGAGACCCATATATTTGCCCATTGTAAAGAGAAGTTTCCCAATGGAATTCAGATATTATCAGACACTATCATTAATGTTGCATACAATTAAAGTTTGCATTCAATTAATTTTAAAATGTCTCCAAGAGTGCATTCATGGAGAACCACCAAAGGTTCATGCTGGATTCAGATGATGACGTCTAACAAGGGATATAATTGCTGAAGTCAGACGGATCCTGGCTGAAAACAGGGAATACCGCAAAGACATAGACTTGTTGTTTTTTGACTATGCAAAGGCTTTTGACCGTGTGGATCTTGACAAGCTTTGGACAAAATTACAGAGAATGGATATTCTGGCATACTTAATTATGCTCATGAGGAAATGAGCATATACCAATGTTGTTGTTGTTAGGTGCGGTTGACTCGACACCGACTCATAGTAACCTTATGCACAGCAGAACGAAACAATGTCCGATCCTGGGCCAACCTCACAACTGTTGCCACACTTGAGTCCATTGATGTTGCCACCTGGCCAATACATCACGTTGCGGGTCTTCCTCTTTTTCTCTAATCCTCCATCTTACCAAACGTGATATACTTCTCCAGCGACTGTTCCCTCCTGACAACATGTCCAAAGTATGAGAGATGAAGTTTGGCCATCTTGGCCTCTAAGGAGCACTCTGGGTGCACTTCTTCCAAAACAGATCTATTGGTTCTTTTGGCAGTCCATGGCACTTTTAGTATTCTCCTCCAACACCATAACTCAAAGGCATCAATTCTTCTATGATCTTCCTTATTCACAGTCCAGCTTTCGCATGCATATGAGGTTATTGAAAAGACCATGGCTTGGGTCAGGCGCACTTTAGTCCTCAAGCTGACATGGTTGATCTTCAACACTTTTAAAAGGTCTTGGGCAGCAGATTTGCCTAATGCACTATGTCTTATGATCACTTGACTGCTGCTTTCATGAGTGTTGATAGTTGATCCAAGAAGAATGAAGTCCTTGACAACTTCAATCTTTTCTCCATTTATTAGAATGTTTATTGGTCCAGTGGTGAGGATTTTTGTTTTCTTTACATTGAGATGTAATCCATACTGAAGGCTGTGTTTTTTGATCTTCATCAATAAATGTTTCAAGTCCTCTTCATTTTCAGCAAGCAAGGTTGTATCATATGCATATTGCAGGTTGTTAATGAGTTTTCCTCCAATCCTGATGCCATGTTTTTCTTCATAGAACCCAGCTTCTCAGATTATTTGCTTAGCATACAGGTTGAATAAGTATGGTGAAAGAATACAACCCTGTTGCACACCTTTCCCAATTTTAAAACATTCAGTTTTCCCATGCTCTATTCGAACAACTGCTTCTTGGTCCAGGTAGAGATTTCTCAGAAATAGAATTAAGTGTTCTGGAATACTCATATTTCTCAATGTTGTCCATAGCTTGTCATGACTACACAATCAAAAGTCTTTGCATAGTCAATAAAGCATAGGTAAACATCTTTCTGATATTCTCTGCTTTCAGCCAAGATCCATCGACATCAGCAATGATATCTCTCGTTCCACGGCCTCTTCTGATTCCAGCTTGAACCTTTGGAAGTTCTCTGTCAATGTATGATTGTAGCCATTTCTGTATTACCTTTAGCAAAATTTTACACGCTTGAGATATCAAAGAGGTTGTCCGATGACATTCGCATTCCATTGGGTCAACTCTCTTTGGAATGGGCACAAATATGGATCTTTTCCAGTAAGACAACCAGATAGTTGTCTTCCAATTTCTTGGCAGAGATGAGTGAGTGCCTCTTGTGCTTCCTAACTTTCTTGAAAGGTTTCCTTTTTTTTTTAAGCAGACATAATTTCTTTTATTGGTCCTTGGATCAACTGAGTTGTCTCTTTACCACACACAATATTGGTAATTTCAGTGATTTAGAGCTGTCTTGTTAATTTTATCGGACTATCAAATTGTTATTTCAAAAGGAACTGAACAATTCAATTTTCAAAATTCCATTTTAAGTCAAAGACATATTAAAGGAAAATATTTTCATTTCATATTAAGAGAGAATTTATTTTCTGAGGAAAGTAGTTTAAGAATTCTATATCATAATGGAGTTTTACTGCAATTGAAAACATTTTTTTTTTTTCTTCAGTAGATAAGCAGATTAATCAATCATGGAAAGATAATCAATATATAAATTACTGAACCCCCATGTATTTTTTTTTCTTAAATGATTTATTGTGAATTATGTGACAGTTTACATGGGAGAACATTAGTTTTACATTCATTCTATCCTATATCATCTCATTGCCATGGTTACAATCCCCTCCATGCAATCCCTCCCCCGTTCCCCCCAGGTCTTCAGCACACAGTTGCTCTCCCTCTCTGGGTCTAAATATTTTCGTTTTTATTAAATTCATTCCTGGCTCCTTTTTCTTTGCCAATTCCTTCAATGCACCTTGAACTTCCTTCCCAAGTATCATTGACTCTTGGTCATATGCCACCTCTTGAAACGGTTGAACATTAACAATTTCTTTTTGGTACAGTGACTGTGTATTCCTTCCATCTTCTCTTAATGCTTTCTGCATCATTCAGTAATTTGCCCAGAGAATCTTTCAATAACAAAAGTCGAGGCTTGAACTTTTTCTTCAGTTCCTCCAGCTTGAGAAATGCTGAGCATGTTCTTCCTTTTTGGTTTTCAGACCCCAGAGCTTTACACATTTTATTAAAATATTTGGCTTTATCTTCTCAATCTGATCTATGAAATTTTCTGTTCAGTTCTTGGACCTCCTCATTTCTTCCATTTGCTTTAGCATCTCTATGCTAGAGATCAATTTTCAGAGTCTCTTCTGATACCCGTTTTGACTTTTTCCTTCTTTCTTAATGACTTTTTGCTTTCTTCACCCATGATGATGTTCTTGATGTCATCCCACAACTCTTGTGGTCTTTGGTCTTTAGTGTTTAATATATAAAATCTTTTCTTCAGATGATCTCTAAATTCAGGAGGGATATAATACACCAATGGTTGGTTATGTTCCGTGGAGTCAGTTCTGACTCATAGCGACCCTGTAGATGGTTTCCGAGGCTTTAAATCTTTGAAAGAGCACAAAGCCTCATCTTTCTCCCACAGAACAGCTGGTAGTTTCGAACTGCTGACCTTAAGGCTCGCAGCCCGATTCGTAACCACTACGCTACCAGAGCAATAGGTAGTCATTAAAACAAAACAATGGAATACTGAATGGTTTAAAGTTAGGAAAGGTGGGTTCCAGTGCTATATTCTTTCACAATAATTATTCAATCTGTATGCTGAGCAAACAAATTGAGAAACTGGATTATATGAAGCAAAATATGGCATCAGGGTTGAAGGAAAATTCATTAACAAGCTGTGATATGTAGATAGCACAACCTTGCTTACTGAAAATAAAGAGGACTTAAAATACTGATGAATATCAAAGACCACGATCTTCAGTATGGATTTTACCTCAATGTTAAGAAAATAAAAATCTTCACCACTATACTAGTAAACAACATCAAGATAAATGGAGAAAAGATTCAATTTGTCAAGGATTTTACTTTACTTAGATCAACCATCAACATTCATGGAAGCATCAGTCATGAAACCAAACAATGTATTACATTAGGCAAACCTGCTGCACAGGACCTCTTTTAAAGTGTTGAAGAGCATAGTGTTAAAGAGCAAAAAAGAAGTAAGGTGCTCCTGACATAAGGTGGTATTTTAAATAACCCCATATGCATATGAAGGTTGAATAATGAATAAAGAAGACCATAAAAGAATTGATGCATTTGAATAATGGTATTGGAGGAGAATTTTTAAAGTCCCATGGACTGCCTAAAAAATAAACAAATCTATGTTGGAAGAAGTACAGCCAAAATGTTCCTTAGGTGGCAGGATAGCAAGACTTTGTCTCTCATACTTTGGATATATCATAAGGTGAGACCAGTCCCTGGAGAAGGGCATAATGTTTGGCCAAGTAGAGGGTGAGGGAAAAAGAGTTAGATCCTCAATACAATAAATTGGCTTTCGGTAACAGCAGTGTGCTCAAGCATAGCAAAGTTTGTGAGGTTTGCTTAGGACCAGGGACTAATTCATTATGTTGTGCATAAGGTCACACTATGCGTCAGTACCAACTCAATGACACCTAACAATAACAACAACAAAGGGTTTCCGTTCATACTTACATGTGCTTATGCCATTCAAAATGTATTTACATATGCCTCTGTGATTATTGGATGGCAGAAGATAAGTTCACTTTGCAATACACTTTTCTTAGTCTTGTTTGGATGCCTTCAATAAAAAAAGGTACAATCAAAACAGTGGTTTCTGAGGGGAATTACTGGTCGATGGAATTCAAGGGGATAAGATGTCAGTACAGATGGCTATGATGTCTATTTATGAGAATTCCAAACTAAAGCTTATAGTCACGGGCTTCTTTACTTTCAGAAAGTGAAACTGTGTTATCTTCATATCAGAGGTCACTCATGAGTCTTCCTCAAATCCTGATGTCATGTTCTACTTCATTTAATCTAATTTCTCAGATGTATTCAACTTACAGTTTGATTAAACATGGTGAAAGATAATCCTAACACACACTTTTCCTGATTTTTAAACCACACAACATCCTCTTTATTACAAATAATGAGAAACCCATAACACTTAATTGTGCTTTTGCAGATCCTGTACACTGATCTAGAGGAAGTTGTTTAAAAACAGCAAGGGGGTAACTTGCTATTTTTAAATAATGTGGAATCAGTTCCTGTTGTTTTAAGTGCCATGGTGTCAGAGTCTCGGTGCGGTGTCATAGGATGAATAATGAATTACTTACCACAATGTCAGTGGTTCAATTACTACAGCCATTTCTGGGAAACCTCATACAGCAGCTATGAGTCAGAATAGACAACAAGGCACTGAACAACAAGTATCATCTTGGTGTCTTTGAATAACTTTCTCTTGAGAAATGTAAAGGTTCTGAATGCACTCAATTAAGTACACAATTAATGTCCATGATTTCTTATGATCCATTCATCATGATATGCAGATACGATTAAGGTTTTTCAAGGGTTTATTTTTATTGAGATTCATAGTCATTGTCTACCAAAGCAGTAGCCAAGAAATCAACCAACATATTTCATTGCAAAAATATATGCTGTAAAAGGCCAGCTTACAGTTTTAAAAATGCAAAGAGGTCAATTTTCAGATTAAGTTAAGACCGATCCAATTCATATTTTCAATCCCATCATGTGAATGGGAAAGCTGGACAATGAATAAGGAAGATTGAAGAAGAATTTGTATCTTTGAATTATGGTATTAGCAAAGAATATTAAATATACTATGGACTTCCAGAAGAACAAACAAATCTGTCTTGGAAGAAGTAGAGTCAGAATGTTTCTTAGAAGTAAGAATGGCAAGACTTCCTTTTTTGTAGTTTGGATGTGTTATGAGGGACCACTTCCTGCAGAAGGACACAAAGATAATGAACAAGACTTCAATGTGATGAACTGACAAAGTTGTAGCCACAATGGGATCTAACATAGAAGCGATTGTGAGAATGGTGCAAGACTGGGCTGTGTTTCATTCTGTTCACAGAATCACTCTGAGTCTCAACTAATCAGACGGCACCTAAGAAATCTAATAAACGATTTGGTGAATGAGGCCTTAAATTATATCATCACATTTTGTAGAGAGGGACTCATTTATAACCTTGAACATTTAGACAAGACCTTATGAATCCACATAGAGTAATGATCAAGGTTCCTAACTGAGATCACTTGTGTCAACAGGAGCTAATTGTTTATTCCAGGAACTTCCTCTCTAGGATGGTGATAGTATAAGTTAATTATTTTAATGTTTGCTTCATGAAATTTCTGTAAATAAATTTATCTGGACAAGGAGTTTGTGCATCTGAGCAAACAAGACTTTTAGAAGGGAAATAATTATGTTACCTGGGCAAACAGTTTGCTTTACAAACAATAGTTTGTTTATTGTCACTTGCTTCCAGCCCAAACCTTGACTTATAGACTCATTGTAAAATATTATGATATGAACTTTGCTCAATCCCGACCAGTTCCTTGCAAGCAAATACTTTCTTGGGACCACAGATCATAATCATTAAAAATACCAAACACTAAAGATAACTAAAAAGTCCTGGTATGGTGCTATAGGATAAACACCAAGGTCAGGAGTTCAAATCCACCAGCTGCTCCTCAGAAACCCTATACAGGGTCACTGTGTGTCAAAACCATATCAGAAGCACTAAGATATATATATATATATATATACTTTAAATAAAGTAGAATCAATAATGTCAATATTCTCCCACATTGTAATAATTCTATTAAACTGAGATACATTTTATTCCTCCTCTCTTCCCATTCGTGAGTCTTTTGAAGATCTGACAGTTGGGAATCTACAGACTTTTTATGTTTAAGTCAACCAAATAATCTAAAATAATCTTGAGAAATATGTTGAACATGTGAATCTCTCTGTAATTTAAATGTACCTTTAAAAATATCTTAGAACTGTTTCTCTAGACTTATTTTTCATTCATAAATTGAGAAAAATCCATTTTATGATTTATAGGGAACCTCGTGTGTATAGGGAAGCTGATGTGGCACTGTAGGATGAACACTAGACATAAAGGTCCGTTTGAACATAAAGATCAGTGGTTCAAACTCTCCAGCCACTCCTCGGAAATCCTGTATAGGATTGCTTTCAGTTGGATATAACTCAACGTCACCTAACATCAACAACATATTTTATAACGGATACATATGTACCTTTAAAGGATACCACAATTGACTTTCATATCTTCCTTTTTTAAGTATATTCTGAATTTTGATTTGTAAAAAATATGAAAGAAAATATTAACTGTAGGCTCATAATTTATTTAAGTAGCATATTAATAGTCATGTCTGTAAAAAGTATAGAAATGCCTTAATGTAATATTCCTACATATACAAGAAAAATGAGTCAACAATCACTG
This sequence comes from Chrysochloris asiatica, assembly GCF_000296735.1. Classification (NCBI taxonomy): domain Eukaryota; kingdom Metazoa; phylum Chordata; class Mammalia; order Afrosoricida; family Chrysochloridae; genus Chrysochloris; species Chrysochloris asiatica. Next base: position 407,009 of record NW_006408766.1, read on the forward strand.
TATATGAGATTCACAAATGATTCTAATTTTTAAATGTTTATTGTGAATTATGTAATAGTTTACATGGGAGAACATTAGCTTTATATTCATCCTATTGTATATCATTTCATTGCCATCGTTACAATCCCCTCCATGCATCATCAAGCAACCAAAGGGTATACCCTGCAATCCTGCCTCCTGGTCATCAGCATACAGTCCCTCTCCCTCTCTGGGTCTAAAGTCCCCAGCTGCTCCATCTCTCCACTTCGTTGTCTCTGCCTCCATCTCTGGCTTCACTGCTTCTCTGGATAGGGTCCTACTCTCTGAATAATTCTTTTTAATTTCTGAAATTTTGTTAATTAGCTCATCATCTTCCTAGGAATAGTGACTTGTTCATTATTTTGATTGATAGCCTATGAAAGCAAGAATACAAATTAGAAAAGTTAGACCTATTTTTCTTTTCTTCCATCATGCCCTGAATATTGAAAGGCACTGGCCAGAGGTATTCTAATTAAAAAATATATATTATTTACATTTTTATCACTGAGCTAACATTATTCATCTAGCGAAGTATGTAAAACTCTATTTAAGCAAAATTTATATAAGAGCAGTTTATATAAGAAAACTCAAGGATTGAGAGTGAACAATAATATCAACCAACTTTTCTATGTCTTGATTAATGAGTTAAATTCTAAGATAAATTACATTAGGCTCTTTGGAATCCCTTTTTATGTGGCTTATAAAATCACAGTATCCATTTTTATATTTTGTGAGACTTGAGTTAAATCTATACATATTTTTAAAATATAGTAAGCAAATATCGAATCGGGCTGCGAACCTTAAGGTCAGCGGTTCGAAACTACCAGCCGCTCCGCGGGAGAAAGATGAGGCTTTCTACTCCCGTAAAGATTTACACCCTCGGAAACCCTGTACAGGGTCGCTATGGGTCGGACCCGACTCGATGGCACTTAACAACAACAACAACAACAAGCAAATATGTACATACAATTTTGCATTTTTATTTTAGAATAGTTTTATCTCATTGAAAGTTTCAAGGATAACACAAGAATAATCTAAAATATACTTTATCAACTTTATAAATTGTAAACATGTGTCATTTTCTTTATATTTTAATTATTTCTCTGAAAACACCCACACGTTTTACCCAAATAATTCAGTATAAATTAAAGATATATATTCCTATATTCTGAAATGCTTCAGTATTATTTCTCATAAAAAAAAAAAAAAAAAAAAAAAAAAAACACTACTTGGTGATTTTAAAAGGGATTAAACATTGAGATTACTATAGCTGATAGAAATATACACAGTTGTATTGTTTTTCTTGTTTGTTTGTTTTCTTTTCTACTCTTGGACTACTATACTTATATAAATATGTAAATACATGCATAGAAAAACATATAAGAGAGAGAAAATGAAGTTTTTCATTAAAGCAACATTCTAATAAATGTAGAATGAATCATCAGAATAGACCCCGAAATTAAATAGCAACATTAAACAAATTAAAAAAAAAAAAAAAAAAAAAAAACCTACAAAAACAACACTTGCAGCAGCATAGCAGGGAACTGCCAAGATTTTAAGCTGTATACAGAAGAAGATTTGAAACCAGGGATATCATGCTGAGGTCAAATTAATCTTGGCTGGAAACAGAGACTACCTGAAAGATGTTTACATGTGTCTTATTGATTGTGCAATGGTATTAGACAACACAAATTTGTTGTTGTCAGGTGCCATCGAGTCGGAACCGACTCATAGCGACCCCACGCACAGCAGAACGAAACAATGTCTGATCCTGGGCCAACCTCACTA
>NW_006408766.1:409199-441020 GCF_000296735.1 Chrysochloris asiatica
CAGGCGCACCTTAGTCCTCAAGCTGACATCTCTGCTCTTCAATACTTTAAAAAGTTCATGTGCAGCAGATTTGCCCAGTGCAATACGTTGTCTGATCTCTTGACTGCTATGAATAATCTTGTAAAGAATCAGAATTCTAGAAAACTTTATTGTGTGCATTTGACTCATGTGACCAACAGTCAGTCATTCATACAGAAAAAGGGGACACTGAATGGCTTTAAGTCAGGTAAGTTTTATCAGGATGGTATTTTTTCATTATATTTAGTTAATCTGTATGCTGTGTAAACAATCTGTATGCTGAGTAAACATAAATTAATTTTAGAACACTTTTGAGTGAATTGGAGGAAGATTCATTAACAACCTGAGACATGCAGAAGCAACAGCCTTGCTTGCTACAACTAAAGAGGACTTGGTGTATTTATGGATGAACTTTAAAGACTACAGTAGTCAATAAAGATTATGCCACCATTTAAAGGAAACATAAATTGTCACAACTGGACCAAGAGCAACATCATGATGATTTGTTGTTATCAAGTGCTGTTGACTCAATTCTGATTCATTACAACCCAGTATAGGGTTTCTGAATAGAAGCTGGTGGATTTCAATGGCTAACCTTGTGGTTAAGCCATCCTGTACTTTACCTACAATCCTACTACAGGACTCCTGGACCCACAGAGACAAAAAAAATAAAAGTTGTCAAGGATTTCATTTTACTTGGATATAAAATCAAATCCTATGGAATCAGTAGTCACAAAAGATACGAAGCATTGCATATTTTGAAGAAACAGGCTACAAAAGCCCTCACTGAAGTTTGACAAAGCTGTCATTTTGATGATTGAGTTGTACCTGATCTAAACCATAGAATGTTCAACCTCCTAATATTCATGTGATAACTAGACAATGAATAAGGAAGACCAAGAAGAATTGATGTATATGAACTACAGTGTTATTGAAGAACAGTGAATAAATATATCATGCACTGCCAGAAGCATAAACAAATCAGATGAAGAGTCCGGATGCTCCATGGTAGCAATGACAGTAAAACTGCATTTTACATAAGCTAGACTTCTGTCATACTGTGGTGACATGTGAGTAACTGTGATTCTGAAAGCTATGCTACCAGAATTTGAAATACCAACAGGGTCACCCATGGTGGGCAGGTTTCAGATAAGCTTCCAGACAAAGACAGATTAGGAAGAAAGAGTCATAAATTACTTCCAAATATTTAGTCACTGAAAACATTATGAATAGCAGAGAAACACTGTCAGATATAGTGCCATAAAATGAGCCCCTCAGGTTGGAAGGCACTCAAAATGCAACTGGGGAAGAACTGCATCCTCAAAGTAGAGTTGACTGTGAGGAAGCAAATGGAGTAATGTCTGTGGAAGAAAAGCCTGCAGGACATTTATTTGCTGATGGGGCACAACTCAAAGTGAAGAGAAACAACTGTAAATATCCACTGAAAAAAAGAACATGGAATGTATGAAGTATGAATCTGAGAAAATTATAAGTTGTCAAAAATGAAATGGAATATATAAAAATCGCTATCTTAGGCATAAGTGAGCTGAAATGGACTGTATTAGACATTTTTAATCTGACAACAACATGGTTTAGTATGCTGGGAATTACAAATTGAAGAAGAATGGTGTTGCATTCATTGTCAAAAAGAACACATCCAGATCAGTCATGAGGTACAATGCAGTCTGTGATAGGATAATATCCATGCACCTACAGGGATATTAACTGAGCAGTTAATATCACTATTATTCAAATTTAAAAACCAACCACTAAAGCCAGTGAGGATGAAATAGAATTCTACCAACTACTTCAATCTGAAATTGATCCAACATGCAATCAAGATGTTTTGATCATTATTGGTGATTGAAATCCAAAGGTTAGGAGCAAAGAGGAAGGATCAGTAGGTGGAAAATATGGCCTTGGTGATAGAAATGATGTTGTAGAATGCATCATAGAATTCTGCAAAACCAATGATTTGTTCATTTCAAATACCTTCTTCAGACAGCATAAGAGACGACTATACACATGGACCTCACCAGATGGAATACATAGAAATCAAGTTGACTACATCTGCGGAAAGACATGATGGAAACGCTCCATATCATCAGTATAAATAAGGCGGGGCAGACTGTGGAACAGACCATCAATTACTCATATGCAAATTCAAACTAAAGTTGAGGAAAATGAAAACAGTCCACGAGAGCCAAAATATGACCTTGAATATATTCCATGTGAATTTAGAGATCATCTAAGTAACAGATTTGATACAGTACACACTAAAGATGAAGACTAGAAGAGTTGTGGGATGACATCAAGAATATCATACATGAAGAAAGCAAAAAATCATTGAGAAGACAAGAAAGAAGGAAAAGGTCAAAATGGATGTCAGAAGAGACACTGAAACTTGCTCTCCAGGGTAGATACTAAAGCAAATGGAAGAAATGGGGAGGTCCAAAACTGAACAGAACATTTCTAAGATCAGCTCGAGAAGATAAAGCCAAAAATGTGCAAAGATCTGGAATCAGAAAACCAAGAAGGAAGAGTACACTCAGCATTTCTCAAGCTGGGGGGACTGAAGAAAAAAATAAAGTCTCAATTTCATTACTGAAAGATTCTCTGGGCAAATTATAGAACGATGCAACAAGCATCAAGAGAAGATGGAAGGAATACACAGAGTCACTATACCAAAAGGAAATGGTTAATGTTCAACTGTTTCAAGAGGTAGCATATGATCAAGAGTCAATGATATTGAAGGAGGAAGTCCAAGGTGCATTGAAGGAATTGGAAAAGAACAAGACACTAGGAATTGATGGAATAAAAATTGAAATCTTTCAAGAAAGTGAGGTGGCATAGGAGGCACTCACACATCTCTGCCAAGAAATTTGGAAGACAACTATCTGGCCGACTGATTGGAAGAGATCCATATTTGTGCCCATTCCAAAGAGAGGTGATCCAAAGTGGATAGCAGAAGAGACTCTTAAATTTACTCTTCAGTGTAGAGATGCTAAGGCAAATGGTGAAAATGAAGAGGTAAAAAGCTGAATAGAAAATTTCAAAGGTCAGCTGCACAAGACAAAATCAAATATTATAAGGAAATATGCAAAGACCCGGAGTTAGAAAACAAAATGGTAAGAACATACTAAGTGTTTCTCAGGATGAGGGAATTGAAAATATCAAGCCTTGACTTGAAATATTAAAGGATTCTATGTGCAAAATATTGAATGATGCAGAAACCATCAAAAGAAGACAGAAGGAATTCACAGAGTCACTGTAGCAAAAACAACTGGTCAATGTTCAACCATTTTAAGAGGTAGCATATAATTAAAAGACCAATGATAAAGAAGAAATCAGTCCAAGGTGCACTGAAGGCATTGTTGCAATATTTCACCAAACTGATGCAGCATTGGAGGCACTCACTCATTTATGCCATGACATTTGGGAGACAACTACCTGCATAACTGATTGGAAGAGATTTATATTTGTGCCCATTTCAAAGAGAAGTGACCCAATGGAATGCAGAAATCATGAGACAATATCATTAATATTGCACCAAGTAAAACTTTGATAAAGGTAATACAAAAATGGCTGCAACTAAACATTGACTGAGACCTTCTAGGAATTCAATATTGTACAGTTCAAGATAGAAGAGGAATTAGAAGCAGGGATATTGTTACTGATGTCAGATGGATTTTGACTGAAAGCAGAGAATACCAGAAAGATGTTTACCTTTGCTTTATTTACTACACAAAGACTCCCAAGTGTATGGATTGTGACAAGCCATGGACCATATTACAGAGAATAAATATTTCAGAAACCATCAACATTCATGGAACCATCTGTCATGAAATCAAACAACATACTGCATTAAGCCCATTTCCTACACAAGACCTCTTTAAAGTGTTGATGAACAAGGATTTCAGTTTGAGGACTAAGGTGCGCTTGATCCAAGCCATGGCATTTTCAATAACCTCATATGCATGTGAAAGTTAGACAGTCAATAAAGAAGGGTATGTAAGAATTTATGTATTTGAGTTATGATATTGGAGGAAAATATTAAAAGTACCATAAACTACCAAAAGTAAAAACAGATCTTTGTTGGAAGAAGTACAGCCAAAATGTTCCTTGGAAGTCAGAATGGTCAGACTTTGTGTCACACACTTTGGACATATTCTGAGGAGGGACCAATCCTTGGAGAAATACATCATGCTTTCTATAGTACAGGGTTGAGGAAAACCACCAATGAGATAAACTGGTATAGTGGCAGCAGCAATGGGCTTAGGTGTAGCAATGAGTATGGTGTTGACTCAGAACTGGGCAGTGTTTGGTTCTGTTGTTCACAGGGTTGCTACGAGTTGGTAGTGACTCAATGGCCACTAACAACAACAAAAACAATGCATTTAAGAAGTCACACATCAATGACTTGCATTATTTAAAATATTTTTATCAGAAAACTATATAAATGCACATTTATTTTCAGTATGTTTTCAGTATTTACACACTCCTGAAATCTGTGGACTCAAAAGAATTTTTTTTAAAACATAAATTATCAAAACTTAGAACCAAGAATTAAAATATATTCTTTATGTATTAGAGTATATATATGTGTGTGTGTTTGTCTGGTTGGTGCAAACAGTTAAACACTTGACTACCAGCTGAAAAGCTGGCAATTCAGATCAATGCAGAAGCACTTCAGAAGACAAGTCTGTAAATTTGCTCCTTAAAATCACAGCCTTGAAAACCCTATGGAGACATTTGACTCTGCACATAAGTGGTCACCGTTAATGGGAATTAATATCAATTAGTAACAACAAAAAGAATACATGTAATTCCTTCAAGGAGATACATGGAGCATATGAATAAACAAATGCCTTATAAAGGCAATTCTAATAAATTATAAACAACAAAACAAAAGGTTATACAAAATACATGAAATATTCCTACAAATCAAAATGATATACTTAACCATCAAATGGAAAAATATGGACAAAGATAAGAAAAGTTAATTTTAGTAGAGAAAACCTGAATGACCAATAAACTTTTGAGAAAATGCATAAACTTCACTGTAATCAAGAAACAGGAAATGAAAATAAAGTCATAATACCATTCAGCATCTATCATACTGGCAAAACAACTTTTTCCCCAAGTTTTAGCAAGGATGTAAAACAATATGAACATAAACAATGCCTGTGAGAGTGTGAATTGGCACATCCAATTTAGAAGAGAGATTCAATACTCATAAATTTTAAAATGTATGTATCAGAGAAACAAAATTCTATTTCTGGGTATCTAGAAATGCCTGCATAGGTACACAAAGACAGGCATAAGAACCTTTATAACATTACCTTTCCAGTTGAAAAAAAAAAAAGAAAACTAACAAGGTATGAATAAATACCTACACACATACAGTGGAACTATGTAGGAGTGAAAGTATAAAACTGATGTACATTTTAAAATACACAATATTTATCAGGGCTATATATTTAATATAAAACTCAAATTACAGAAGGATACACACATGATTTCATTTAATAAATTTATACATATACTAAACAGTACTCTAGTAGAGTGAGAAGAAGTGGATCATCAGACAGACACTTAGGAAATGTCAATTAATATGTATTATTGCATTCCATGAGTCCTGCTGGTGTTCTAGGATAAGTACTGAACCACAGTTCACTTTGCACTACAAGGTCGGTGTTTCAAATTCAACAGCTGTTCCTATACAGGGTTGCTATGAGTTGGAATCTGCTCGACATTTAATAACAGCAACATCACATTTCAGAAGATTGGGGGAACACAGTATTCATTACACTTTTTATATCATGTTATATGTGTTAGGATATTTTAGAATACATGAATATAGTTTTAAACTTGCAGTATATATTTGGCTATAAATAGAATGTTGTCCAAAAATCAAAGAGTATACTAAGTCTAATCTTTGCTTAGAAATGCACTGTCTATTAATGAAATATGCATAAAGGAGCACACTAGTGGCATAGTGGGTTACGCATTTGACTGCGAACTGCAAGGTTAGCAGGTTGAAGCCAACAGTCCTTCCATGGGAAGAAAATGAGGCTTTCAGCACCAATAAAGATTTACAGCCTCAGAATCCTTATACAGCATCACAGTGAGTCAGAATGAGCTCTACAGTACACAACACATACTCATTGTTGTTGTTGTTGTCAGGTGCCATCGAGTCGGATCCGACTCATAGCGACCCCATGCCCAGCAGAACAAAACAATGCTCGATCCTGGGCCAACCTCACTACCACTGCCACACTTGAGTCCATCAATGATGTCACCTGGCTGATCCATCTCGTTGGGGGTCTTCCTCTTTTTCTCTGACCCTCTACCCTATCCAGCATGACATCCTTCTCCAACGATCGTTTCCTCCGGACAATATGTCCAAAGTAGGAGAGACGAAGCTTAGCCATCCTGGCCTCCAAGGAGCACTCTGGCTGTACTTCTTATACTCATAGAATTTACATACTCATAGAATTTACTAATACTAAATTATACTAACCTTATATGCTTGTGAAAGTTGGAGAATGAATAAAGAAGAACATAGAACAATTGATGTATTTGTGTTATGGTGTTGGAGTAGAATAATAAAGTACTAGGATTGCCAAAAGAACAAACAAATCTGTGTTGGAAGAAGTACAGCTAGATCCAACAAACATATGAAGAAATGTTCACGATCACTAGCCATCAGAGAGATGCAAATTGAAACAACAATGAGATATCATCTCATATCAGCAATAACAGCAAAGATCATAAAAGTAGAGGACAATAGATTCTAGCAAGGATGCAGAGGAACTAGGACCCTCCTACATTGTTGGTGGGATTGCAAAATGGTCCAATCTCTCTGGAAAACAATATGGCGCTTCCTCAGAAGGATGGAAATAGAAATACCTTATGATCCAGCAATTCTTCTACTTGGTATTTACCCACAAGAAATACAAGCCATAACATGAGTAGATATATACGCACACCAATGTTCCTGGCAGCACTATTTACAATAGCAAAAAGATGGAGGCAGCCTATATGCCCATCAGTTGAAGACTCGATAAACAAACTGTGATACATGAGTACACACAGTGGAATACTATGCTACTTTGAAGAACAACAAGGAAGCTACAAGCCACCACATAACTTGGATGTAACTTGAGGACATTATACTGAGTGAAATTAGTCAGTCACAAAAGCAGAAATATTGCACAGGACCATTATTGTAAAAGACTAAGAAAAAAGAACCCACCCAAAAGGGGGGGAAATTATATATATACATATACATTGTTGTTGTTGTTAAGTGCCGTTGAGTCGGTTCCGACCCATAGCGACCCTGTACAGGGTTTCCGAGGGTGTAAATCTTTACGGGAGCAGAAAGCCTCATCTTTCTCCCTCGGAGTGGCTGGTAGTTTTGAACCGCTGACCTTAAGGTTCGCAGCCCGATTCGTAACCACTACGCTACCAGAGCTCCTTATACATATATATATATATATATATATATATATAATTGTTGATCACAGGGATGTATGGGATGAGAATGAGAGGAGGGGACAGAGGGGATGATAGAGCACAGGGTAGGGAATAGACACAGGATAGCTTGGGTGCTGTTGGGGGTGGGTGGGCAATACACAAGAAGTGGGAGGGAAATGGAAAAAAAAGGTGGATGGGAGGTTCACATGGGCTAAGTGGGACAGGTAAATGATGATGTATGCACAACCTTGGAACAACATGGCTTTGGGCTATAAGGATTGAGGCATGGTTGGAATGGGTAAAAGAGGGGAATGATGTTAAAATGCTTGGCTGTCTTTTGAATCTTGGTTTTCCTTGCCTACCATTGTGAAATAGACACTTGGAGTTGGGGAGAAATAGCCAGAAACATCACAATAGAAAGCTGGTAAGTCTGTCTTCAGCCTGTAACTGATTGGAATACCTTAAAGGGGGTTAGATGTTACCCAGTGAAAGAGGCCTCCTGTGGAGCCTTTACATTGCATAAGAACATAGGTGGAAACCAGAACCCCATGCAGAATTGTCTGAGGTAGGAAATTTCCACTGGAACGGATGAGCAGACCAGCCTGGAGTGGCTAGAAGAATTGAAGATACTTCGTTAAAGAAAGGCCAGCAGAAAAAATCTGAAACAATAATGGCAATCTGACTGATTACTACAAGCACAAATAAGCTGTCCACCTGGGAGCCATCAACGCAAATGGTCAGGACTTCTCAGAGCAAATCACCTTCCAAGACTGAGAGTCAAAGGGAATACATGAGCAGGCATTTGGTCTGGCTGGTGACTATGTTGGTCACCAATAAGGGGAAGAGAGGGAAAAAACACCAATGTGATAGGATCTAAGTCCTACCACATTCAATAGACTCCTATGAACCTGGCTGGAGATCTGGATGGCCAGCAGTTTGGCAAGAACCAGGGATTCCTGGGTCCAGAGGCAGTGACATGGCCACAGAGGACAAGAGCGGAGAGTGAAGCATCCAGGTGACATGAAGTGAGGGGTATGCAAAAGAACATCCATACTTGCAGATAGTACTCACTTGACCTGGCTTGGATGGCTGGATGATCAGAACTCTACTAGAAGAAGAAAGAAGAGGAGGAAAAAAAAAAAAGAGTAACCCACTACAACTTGATGACCTTTACCTATACTTATGGATGAAGTAGCTCAAAAAAGGAAACAAATCTTCACAGCAAGGATCATTCCCACCACCCTCAGTACACAAAGTTGACAGGGATGGGCAACTTAGACATTGGCTACCCAAAATGGGGCGGGGAGGCAGGCTATAAAGGCAAGAAGTGACTGGCTTACAAGCTTTCAAGAGGGAACCTAGTTCCAGATGGGGCAGGGGTAGGTTGAACCTCCACTGAATGATTTCCAATCTGTTGGGACCGGCTTGGCAAAAGGAAATGGGGATTAAGACTCTTTCAGTACAATAGTGAATAATTGCCATTAGGACTGATTTTGAGGGTCGGAAATGAAGAAGTAGATGTTTTTTGACAAAAGGAGGGGAGTGATTGATTTTGCAGCCCAGCAGCAGACATCCCTAGGGCCATGGAGTGAGAAGAGCAGATAGTGTTACCATACCCAGAGAGGCAGTGATGCCAGGGATGGAGACAGAGACGATGACTTGAACAGATGGAGCGTCTGGGGACACTGGATCAGGGAGGGAGAGGGGTCCTGTGGTGACAGTCCAGGGGGTCGGCCCTGTGGGGTGTACCCTTTGGTTATGTGATGATGCATGCAGGGGATTGTAACCATTGCAATGAAAATAAATATGATAAGATGAATGTAAAAGTGATGTTCTCCCATGTAAACCCACATAATTCACAACAAAAACTTTAAAAAAAAGAAATACAGCCAGAGTGTTCCTTGAAAGCCAGGGTGCCTAGACTTCATTTCTAATACTTCAGATATATTATCAGAAGCGACCAGTCCCTGAAGAGGGATATCATGCTTGCTAAAGTGGAGGGTCAGAGAAATAGAGGAAGATGCCAAATGAGATGATTTGGCACAGTGGTAGCACCAATGGGCTCAGGCATGGCAACCATTGTGAAGACTGGGCAGTGGTTACTTCTGTTATGTATAGGGTCACTATAATTTGGTACTGATTCAATAGCACCTAATAACAACAAGTACAAGAAGTTATATCAAGGTTAATAAAAGCCAAAATGAATATCTAGTTTTACTGTGTATGCTGGGTAAGGAAGACAGGGGAAAAAAAGCTTGATACATTCAAGCTGTGGTGTTAACCATGAATTTTGCATATACCACAGACTGCCAGGAGGATGAGCAAATTAGTCTTAGAAGACATACCCAGAATGTTCATGGTGAAATTTTGTTTTTCGTAATCTACACGTGTCATTAGGAAAGATCAATTGCTAGAATTGCATTATGTCTGGCCAAGTGGAGTATCAGCAAAGTCAATGAGATGGAATGACACAATAGCGTTAGGAGTACACTAAATCACAGCACTACTGAGGTTAATAGTACAGGTCCAGTCATTTTCATTCTGTCATCCATAAGGTTGCCATGGGCTGCAGCCAACTTGATAGCATGTAACGCAAACAACAAATGAATTTTCCAGATTAAAATTAGCTAGGACTTGAATGTCATTTAATGGCATCTGAACATTAGACTATTTTAACTATTAATTATTTTACATTGAGTCGTTTACATTTGAATTTCTACACAAAAAGACATTTGCTGATCTGATACAACAGTTCTATTTGTGATTTCAATTAAACCTTAGGAAATAAAGAAAGACGTAACAATCTCAAGACAATATTAATTTCATTGAGTGGTAAAATTAATTAAATAAACTCCGAATCCAATGAAATAAAAATTTACTAGAAAAAAAGTATAAACCTATAACAACAACTTTAAATCTTCAACTGAAAATCATTATAGATTATTTATAGATTTTAAATGTACTTATTCCATTTTTGAAAGAATCTGTGACCTAAAACTAATCACACTAATTATACACAGATATTTACAATGAGTTGTATTTTAAAAATGAACATTTGCTTCACATTTTTAATTAGATTATTTATCTTTTTTTTTGTTGAGTTGTTGAAGTTTTCTATAAATTTTAGAGATCAGTACTTTGTCAGATATATCATTGCCAAAATTTTTATTTCTAGTCTGAATATATCCTTATCACTCTGTAGAAAAACTCTTATTCTTTGATGTATACCAGTGATGGAGAGCTAAAAAGGGAAGATCACTAAGCAGAGAGTTGTTGTTGTTGTTGTTATGTGCCGTAGAGTCGGTTCCGACTCATACCAACCCTGTACAGGGTTTCCATAGCTGTGAATCTTTACGGGGGCAGAACCCCTCATCTTTCTCCAGCGGAACGTCTGGTAGTTTCGAACTGCTGACCTTGCGGTTCGCAGCCCAATTCATAACTACTACACTACCAGAACTCCTTAACCAGAGAGTAGCACATATTTTATTGGATTATAGGAAAGACAATCTAAAAAAATAAGGGCAGGTCATCACAACATGATTAAAGCAAAGAAAGACACTGGGGATTGAATAATAGTTAAAGACAATAAATATTATTAAATGCACAATTTTGTAATAGCAGTAAAAACAAACAAACAATAAGCTACAAGTTTATATATATAATTAGATAATACAAGCTGAACAGGTGTAGAAAGGTGAATGGGACTACATCAATGAATTATAAGTGTTAAGTGTCATTGAGTCCATTCCAACTCAAAGCAACCCTAGATAGGGTTTCCAAGGAGCAGCTGGTGGGTTTAAATCATCAACCTTGAGGTTCAAACTGACTTGTGGTCCAGCATTTATCCAACAGCACCACATCAGGACTCCTATAACATAAATAGATTTGGCAGAACGTATTTCTATATCAGCATTTATGTGCTGCAAATTTACCCATGTAATACAGTAGAGCATATTGTTGTTGCTAAGTGCCATCGAGTCAGTCTGACTCATATCAACACTCTGCAGGATTTCTGAGGAGCAGCTGGTGATTTTGATCTGCTGATCTTGCGGTTCAAAATGACCTTGTGGTCCAGTGTTTATCCAACAGCACCATAACAGAACTCCTATACAGGGGACACAATTATGAAAGTTTCCTAGCCATAATTAGGTACCTTGAGGAAATGAGTCACTGAAATTGGAAATCTAGGACCATAGTCTTGGGGAACATTTGGGTCTACAGCCATAACAAACCACAAAGACAATGTTCTACATCCTACTTTGATGAGTAATAACTGGAGTTTTGAAAACTTACAAGGAACCATCTAAGATGTCTCTCGCCATTTAGAGCAAAGAAGAATAAAAAATAACAAAGACTTAAGAAAACAATCATATTGATCTAATTGGGAGTGTAGTAAATAGAATGTCCTAAATACTGTGAGAGAAAATGTAGAGCAATATTCAAAATCAGATAAAAGACTAGATTTATTCATAGGACAGAGACTAGTGGAACCCTTCACACTCAAGCCCTTTGTTACTATTTAACCTTGGAATTTTACAAGGGATCAACTTTCAGCCAAAGAATTGACAGATTTGTAAAGTGAACAATAATATCTGAAAGCAATACACTCCTCAGAATAATCAATCCATAATCAACCCGTAGAGTAGCATATGCCTAAAAACAAAGTTCAGAAGGCAGGAAGGGGCAGGAAAGAAGCACAAATGGAAACTGGTAGCACAGGGGTTAGATGGAAGTCATCTGTTACATTGAAGGAATTATAACCAATGTCATGAAACAAAAAATGTATAAATTGTTGAATAGAAAAATAATTTGTTCTAGAGTTTCACCTAAACCACAACCAATAAAAATAAAAGAAGAAAAAAATTTGACCCACAATTCATTTTAAACTATGCTAGTGATAGTCTCTACCACTCATCTGGTCAGTGTATCATACGGTGGTGGCTTTTATTTTGTTGTGATTTGGTATTTTAAAATACCAGCAGAGTAGGCCCATGGTAAACATGTTTCAGCTGAACTTCCAGAATAAGAGACTGGGAAGGAGAGGCAGCTACTTCTGAATATTTAGTCCCTAAAACCATAATAATGACAGTGAAACACTGACAGAATTGAATATTGATATTCAATGCATGATAACTAGCAACAGAATATTGTCAGATATAGTGTTGGAAGATGAGGCCCTCGTGTTGGGAGGCACTCTAAACACAAATAAGGAAAGCTGCTTCCTCAGAGCAGAGTTGAGCATGATGATGCGAATGGGGTACAGCTTTAGGGATCTTCATTGGCTAATGGGGCACACTTCAAAATGAGGAGAAATAGCTATAAGTATCCATTAATAATTAGAACAGGGAATATGTATAGAGTATTAATTTAGGAAAATTGTAAGAGTTGTCAAAAATGAACTGGAATGCATACAAATTGATGCCCTAAGCATGGTGAGCTGAAATAGACTGTTATTAGCCACTTTGATTCTGACAGACATATGGCTAAATATGCTGGGAATGACAAATTAAATAGGAAAGGCATCGCATTCATCATCAAAAAGAACATTTTAAGGTCTATCTTGAAGGATAATGATGTCTGTGATTGGATAGTATCCATACACCTACAAGGTAAACCAGTTATTACCACCACTATTCAATTTTACGCACCAACCACTAAAGGAGTTATGATGAAATTGAAGAATTCTATCAACTTCTTCAGTTTGAAATTAATCAAACATGCAATCAAATAAATGCAAAGGTTGGAAACAAAGAGGAAGGATCTATAGTTGAAAATATGTTGTTGGTGATAAAAATGACATTGGAGATCTCATGAAATAATTTTGTAAGACTAATGACTTGTTCATTGCAAATATCTTTCTTAAATAATATGAAAGTCAACTGTATACATGGACCTCTTACGAATCAGGCTGGGAACCACAAGGTCAGAAGTTCGAAACTACCAGCTGCTCCACGGGAGAAAGATGAGGCATTCTGCTCCTGTAAAGATTAGCAGCCTCAGAAACCCTGTGCAGGGTCACTATGAGTCGGAACTGACTCCATGGCACTTAACAACAACAACACCAGATGGAATACACAGAAATCAAATTGAGTACATCTATGAGAAGAGAGTTTTATATCATCAACAAAATATGGCCAAGGTTCAGACTATAGAACAAACCATCCATTACTCATATGCAAGTTCAGGCTGAAGCTGAATAAAATTAAAACAATTCCATGAGAGCCAAAATATTACAATGAACATATTCCACCTGAATTTAGAGATCATCTCAAGGTCAGATTTTATACATTAGACCAAATAACAGAAGAGTTGTGTGATTATATCAAGAACATTAAACAGAAAGAAAGCAAAAGGTCATTGAAAGAAGAAAAGACCAAAATGGATGTCAGAAAAGATTCTGAAACTTGCACTCCAGCATGTTGTTGTTGTTGTTGATAAGTGCTGTCAAGTTGGTTCCGATTCATAGCAATCCTGTATAGCGTTTCCCAGGAGCGGCTGATGAGCTTGAATTGCCAACTTTGAGGTTCAAACTGACTTTGCAGTCCAACATACTAGCCCACAATGCCACACCAGAACTCCAGCACAGAGATGCTAAAGCAAATGGAAAGAATGAGGAAGCAAAAGAGCTGAACAAAACATTTCAAAGGACATCTGAAGAAAACAGTGTCAAAAGTAATAATGAAATGTGCAAAGACCTGGAATTAAAACCCAAAAGGGAATAACACACTTAATATTTCTCAAACTGAAATCACTGAAGAAAAAACAAAAATCAATCCTTGATTTGCAATACAGAAATATTCTATGGAAAAAAAAATACTGAGTGATGCAGAAAGCATCAAAAGAAGATGGACAGAATGCATAGAGCCACTGTACTAAAAATAAATGATTGATGTTCAGTCATTGTGAGGGGTAATATAGGGATAAGAACAAACAGCCTTGAAAGAAGTCCAAGCTGCACTGAAAGGATCAGTGAAAAACAAGACTCTAGGAGTTGATGGAATACAAATTGTTACCTTTCAACAAACTGAACCAGCACTGGAGGCACCAAATCATCTATTCCAAGAAATTTGGAAGACAACTTGTTGGACAACTAAGTGGAAGACAACAATTTCTGTGCCCATTTTAAAGAGAGGTGACCTAAAAATTGTAGAAATCACTAACACTATCATTAATATCACATGCAAATAAAATTTTCCTGAAAATAACTAACAAACATTTGCAACTGTACTTTGAAACAGGACTGCTAAAAACTGCATTAAGATGAGTATGTGGACTGGGGATATCAATGCTGACATCAGATAGTTCTAGGCTAGAAAGCATAGAATACCAGAGAGATGTTTACCTGTGCTTTATTGACTGTGTGGATCATGACAGGTTAATGATAACATTGCAGATAATTGGTACTCCAGAACACTTACTTGTGCTCATAAGGAGCCTGTAAATTCATTGATCAAGAGACATCTGTTCAAACAGAGCAAGGGGATACTGAATGGTTTAAAATTAGGAAAGGTGTACACCAGGGTTGGATCTTTTATACCATAATTATTCAATATGTACACTGAGCAAATAATACAAAGAGCTGGATAGTATTATGAAGAATTTGTCATCAGCCTTGGAGGAAGACTCATTAATAACTTTCAATATGCAGATGACACCACTGGCTTGTTGGAATGTTGTTATTAAGTGCCATCAAGTCGCTTCGGATGCTTAGGGACCCTGTGCAGGGTTTCTGATGCTGTAAATCTTTATGGGAGCAGAAAGCCTCATCTTTCTCCCACAGAGCAGCTAGTAGTTTCGAACTGCTGGCCTTGCGGTTCGCAGCCCAATTCGTAACCACTCCTCTACCAGAGGTCCTTAATAGAAGACTTAAAATATTAACTTACGAAAAATCCAAGACTTCAGTCTTCAATATGGATTGCATGCTAAGGATAATTCAAGTCCTCACAATCAGACCAATAAAAAACATCATGATAAATGGAGATAAGATCAAAGTTATAAAAGACTTCATTTTGCTTAGCAAAGTGGAGGGTCAGTGAAAAATCGGAAGACCTCCAATGAGATAAATTAGAAAAGTAATAGCAGCAATGGGCTCAAGGGTAACAACTGTGAGAATAGGACATAACCCAGGCAGTTTTTCATTTTGTTGTGTATGCACAGGATCACTGAGAGTTGGACCTGACGTGACAGTAGCTGACAACAAAATTATCAACAAACCAGTTACAATGTGTGTAATAATCTAATTTAAACTTGACTAAGATAGAAAAACAGAGTCCTGGTGTGGCATTGTGGGTTAATGCACCAGATTGCAAAGCTGTTTGAACTGCAAGGTCAGAGGTTCAAGCACACCAGTCGCTCCTCGGAAATCCTGTATAGGGTCGCTATGGGTCGGTCCCGATGCAACGGCACTTAACAACAACAACAAGATAGGAAAAAGTATGCAGAAGCAAAAGTTATGCAAGGTGGGAAGAAACCAACCTGATTTATTCATATTATCTATAGCCAGCATATTTATACAAAATTGAAGTTCCAAAATAATACACAGCTCAATCTCACAATAATCAAAATGCTAGATGATGTGGACTATGAAAATTATCAGTGCCTGGAGTGAACACTAATCACATTTAAAGATGCATGTTTTTAATAATAATATAAATTCAAAAAGGATATTTGGGCTAAAAATTCACATAAAATAATAAAAACCATTTTGAAATATTTTATCCATTAAATTATACAAAGTACATGAACAATTATTATGTAATTTAATTTAATGGTAAAACTTCACAGGAAATTTCTCAGGATAAAGCAAAACCCTTATTTGGTTGTGCTAGGATGGATCAACCTTGACAGCAGTAGGCACATGATAACCTTAAAATTTATCATTGTTACATAGGATTTGCTGGCTAAAGGATACCACAATCAAAACTAGATCTGTGTCATTTCTGAAATCAATATATCACTGATACAAAATCATAATCCATAACATTACCTTGAGGTCATGGTAGTTCAAAATGATATACTTGAAAAACTCATTTCAGAGACAGGGAAAATTCTGGAAAGTATTATGCTATGAACCACACTGATAATTTTAACCTATCCAATAAGGCATATTCATTTTTATTTAGTTTAGATAGACTACTGAGATATCAAGCACAGTGATTCTGGGCTAAAACCAACATAATTAGACAAAATTGTTATTGTTAAATAATGTCAGGTTGGTTTCTAGTCATAGTGAACCTGTCTAGGGTTTGGACAACAAACTTAAGGTTAGGAGTCTAGGTCTTAGCCTACAATGTTTATCCTAAAGTGCCAAACCTGGGCTGTATATAATACTAACATTAGAATATGTGTTTTTTAGTGTGTAAGTTGTTGTTGTTGTTGTCAGGTGCCATGGAGTCAGAACTGACTCATAGCGACCTCATGCACAGCAGAACGAAACAATGTCTGATCCTGGGCCAACCTCACTACGGCTGCCACATTTGATGCCATTAATGATGCCACCTGGCCAATCCATCTCGTTAGGGGTCTTTCTTTTTTTCTCTGACCCTCCACCTTACCCAGCATGACATTCTTCTCCAGCGACTGTTTCCTCCTGACAATATGTCCAAAGTATGGGAGACAAAGCTTAGCCATCCTGGCCTCCAAGGAACACTCTGGCTGCACTTCTTCCAAAACATATCTATTGGTTCTTTTGGCAGACCATGGCACTTTTATTATTCTCCTCCAACACCACAACTCAAAGGCATCAATTCTTCTGAGGTCTTCCTTATTCACTGTCCAGCTTTCACATCCATATGAGGTTATTGAAAATACCATGGCTTGGGTCAGGCACACCTTAGTCCTCAAGCTGACATCTCTGCTCTTCAACACTTTAAAAAGTTCCTGTGCAGCAGATTTGCCCAATGCAATATATCGTCTGATCTCTTGAATACTGCTTCCACGATTGTTGATAGTTGATCCAAGAAGAATGAAGTCCTTAACAACTTCAATCTTTTCTCCATTGATAAGAATGTTGTTTATTGGTCCAGTGGTGAGGATTTTTGTTTTCCTGACATTGAAATGCAACCCATACCGAAAGTTGTGCTCTTTGATCTTCATCAGTAAATGTTTCAAGTCCTCTTCACTTTCAGCAAGCAAGGTTGTATCATCTGCATATCGCAGGTTGTTAATGAGTCTTCCTCCAATCCTGACACCAGGTTTTTCTTCATAGAACCCAGCTTCTCGTATTATTTGCTCAGTATATAAGTTGAATAAGTATGGTGAAAGAACACAACCTTGTGTAATAATTGTGTAAATTTTTTTCCATTGTGTAAATTATCTGTGTATAAAATTGGAAGGGAAGAGACAGTGAACTGAAATGAAAGCAGCATATTCTACATTTGCTACAAAGCTTCAAGAAGTTTGTAGGGGGCTTCAAAATCTTGTGTAAGCAATGCCATCATTATTGTCAGGCGGGCCATCAAGAACAATTCAGTGGTGGCTGGTAGTGGGGCCATCGAGATGGAGCTCTCCAGATACCTGCAGGATTCCTCAAGGACCATCCCATGGAAGCATCAGCTGTTGATCAGGGCCTGTGCTAAAGCCTTGGAGATTATCCCATGCCAGCTGTGTGACAATGCTGGCTTTGATGCCACAAATATCCTCAACAAGCTGCGGGCTCTGCATGCCCAGAGGGGGCACATGGTATGGGGTAGACATAAACAATGAGGACATTTCTGGCAACTTTGAGGCCTTTGCGTGGGAGCCGACTATAGTGCGGTTCAATGCTCTAATGGCAGCCTCTGAAGCTGAGTGTCTCATCGTGTCTTTAGATGAAACTATCAAGAATCCCCACTGAACTGTGGGGGCCAGGGCCAGGGCCATGGCCACCTGCACTGAGAGATGCTCCATTCACCATATGACTGCCAAATGGAGGGTGTGTGCACATTACTCCCCTGGTCTTGGTCATTGCTGTTACAAGGAAGGGGTAGTAATCGGTCCACCCTGTTTTCCCTGGCAAGTATTTAAATAAAGCTTAAGACCTAGACTTATATTTGCAAAAAAAAAAAAAAAAAAAAAAAATCTTGTGTGAAAAAACTATTATCAACAACACAGTCAGACAACTGAACCGCATAGATGAGTACAGAGCATTCAACCCAACAACTGCATAATACACATTCTTTCTCAGTGCACATGGAACATTCTCCAGAATAGACCATGTCTTAGGACACAAAACGTATCTCCATAAATTTACAAATATCAAAATACTGCAAAGCATCTTCTCAGACTACAATGCTATCAAATTAGTAATCAACAATAGGAAGACAAAGGAAATAATGATAAATAGATGGAAACTAAATAAAACCATGCTGAAAAGCAACTGGATAGTAGAAGAAATTAAACATGAATTCACAAAATTCCTAGAAACAAATGAGAATGAAAACACAATCTTAGGGACAAAATCTTAGGGACATGGCAAAAGCGGTGTTGAGAGGACAATTTATTGCAGTAAATGCACACATACAAAAAGAAGAAAAAAACAAAATTAACACATTAACACAGCATCTACAACAATTAGAAACAGACCAACAGAGGGAACTTACTACTACCAAAAGAAAGGAAATACTAAAGATTAGAGCAGAAATAAATGAGATAGAAAACAGAAAAACTATTGAAAGAAACAACAGGACAAGAAGCAGTTTCTTTGAAAGGATTAACAAAATTGACAGACTATTAGCAAACCTAACAAAAGAAAAGAGGGAGAAGACACAAATAACATGCATTAGAAACCACATGGGATATATGTCACAACGGAACCAAAGTAAATAAAAAGGATAATAAAAGAATACTATGAAGAGTTGTACTCCAACAAATTTGAAATCTTAGAAGAAATGGATACATTTTTAGATAAACACAACCTACACACAGTGAAGCAGTAACAAAAGAAGAAATTGATCAGGTCATCAAAAGATTCCCAACCAAAAAAAGTCCAGGCCCAAATGGCTTCACTGGTGAGTTCTATCAAACATTAAGGGAAGAGCTGTCACCAGTTCTACTCAAATTATTCCAGAAGATAGAAGAGGATGGAAAACTACCTCATACATTTTATGAAGCAAGAATAACCCTCATAACAAAACCAGGGAAGGACATCACTATGAACGAAAATTATAGACCAATATCCCTCAAAAACACAGATAAAAAAATTCTCAACAAAATCCTAGCCAACAGAATCAAGCAACACATCAAAAAGAGAATAAATCATGATCACGTGGGATTCATAACTGGGATGCAAGAATGGTTCAACATTAGAAAATCCATCAGAGTTTTCCACCACATAAATAAGTAAACAGAAAAGAACCACAAAATCATATAGAATGATGCAGAAAAGGCATTTGATAAAATCCAACATCCATTCCTGATAAAATCACTCAACGAAATAGGAATTGAAGGGAAATTTCTTAACATAATTAAGAACATATATACAAAACCAACAGCCTACATTCCTCTCAATGAAAAGAAACTGAAAGCCTTCCCTCTGCAAACAGGAACCAGACAAGGATGCCCTTTGTCACCACTCCTATTCAATATTGTGCTGGAAGTCTTCACAAGAGCTATATGGCAAGACAGGGAAATTAAAGGCATCCAAATTGGCAAAGAGGAAGTAAAACTCTCCCTATTTGCAGACTATATGATCCTATATGTAGAAAACCTCAAAGACTCAGTAAAAAAGCTATTAGACCTCATTGGAAGATTCAGCAAAGTGGCAGGATATAAGATCAACTCAAAAAAATCAGTTGGATTCCTCTATACCAAAAACGACAGCATAAAAAAGGACATTAGGAAAGTAATACCATTTACAATAGCCACCCAAAGGATGAAATATCTAGGCATAAGTGTAACCAGAGAAATAAAGGACTTATACAAAGAAAACTACAAAACACTACTACAAGAAACCAAAAGAGACCTACAAAAGTGGAAGAATGTACCATGGTCCTGGATAGGAAAACCTAACATTGTGAAAATATCAATACTGCCCAAAGCAATTTACACATATAATGCAATCCCAATCCATATTCCAACAACATTATTCAAAGAGATGGATAAAACAATTGCAAACTTTATATGGAAAGGAAAGAGACCCAGGATAAGCAAAGTAATGCTTAAAAAGAAGAATCAGGTTGGAAACCTCTCATTCCCTTACTTCAAATTTTACTACACAGCTACAATGGTCTAAACAGCTTGGTACTGGTACAATGAAAGGTAATTGGTACTGGCAAAATGAAAGGTCAATGGAACAGAATCGAGAATCTAGAAATTAACCCATCTATATACAGCCAACTGATTTTTGACAAAACCCTTAAATATATTGTATGGGAAGTTGATAGTCTCTTCAACAGGTGGTGCTGGCAGAACTGCAAAGCGATATGCAAAAGATTAAAACAAGACCTTTACCTCATACCTTATACAAAAACCAACTCAAAAAGGATTAAAGACCTAAATGTGAATCCCAGAATTATGAAGGCCATCAATAAAAAATAGGGACAAATGTGAGGGCACTAATTCAGAGAATACACAGACTACCAAACATTTTGAAAAATACACAAAAAAGTAGACAAAATAGATGAGGGGACATACTAAAAATTAAAAGCTTATGTGCATCAAAAGAATTCACCAGAAGAGTGAAAAGTGAACCCACAGAATGGGAACAAATCTTTTGCAATGACACATCAGACAAGGGACTCATTTCTAAAATATATAGGAAACTACAACACCTCAACAAGAAAAAAACAAATAACCCAATTAAAAAATGGCACAAGACATGAACAGACACTTCACCAAGGAAGAGATCCAGGCAGCCAACAAACATGAAGAAATGTTCACGATCACTAGCCATTGTTGTTGTTAAGTGACATTTAGTCAATTCCGACTCATAGTGACCCTGTATAGGGTTTCCAAGGAACAGCTGGTGAGCTTGAACCACAGATCTTGCAGTTCAAACGGCTTTGCAGTCTGGCACATTAACCCCCTAACCATTAGAGAGATGCAAATCAAAACAACAATAAGATATCATCTCACACCAGCAATAACAGCAAAGATCAAAAAAGTAGAGGACAATAAATGCTACCAGGCATGTGGAGTGACTGGGGCACTCCTGCATTTCTGGTGGGACTTCAAAATGGTCCAACCTCTCTGGAAAGCAATATGGCACTTCCTCAGAAGGTTGGAAACAGAAATACCTTCTGATCCAGCAATTCCTCTACTTGGTGTTTACCCACAAGAAATACGAGCCATAACACGAGTATATATATGCACACCAATTGTTCATAGCAGCACTATTTACAATAGGAAAAAAATATGGAGACAGCCAAAGTGCCCATCAACTGAAGAATGGATGGACAAACTGTGGTACATACACACAATGGAATATTATGCTACCTTGAAGAATAACAAGGAAGCTGCCAGCCACTGCATAACATGGATGAACCTTGAGAACATTTTGTTGAGTGAAATTATTCAGTCACAAAAGGAGAAATACTACAGAGGACCACTACTGTAAAAGACTAAGAAAAAGAACCCAAACTAAAAGGAGGGGGTATTCTTTGCTGGTTGCTGGGATGTGGGGGGTGGGTTGAGGGAAGGGAGGGGAAGGTGGAGCACAAGTCAGGGAATAGACACAGGGTTGTTTGGGTGCTGGGGAAAGAGGTGATATACAAGAAGGGGGGATGAATGGAAGAACAAAGCAGATGGGAGAACAATTACATAGGTTTGAATGGGCTAAGTAGGTCAGAAGTAAAGAATGATGTATGCACAACCTTGGAACAACAGGGCTCTGGGATACAGGGATTGAGACATGGTTTGAATGGGGAAAAGGGGGGAAATAATGTTAAGATGCTTGGCTGTATTTTGAATCTTGGTTTTCCTGGCATACCATTATTAAAAAGATGCTGGAGAGGGAGAGAAAGGAATAGCTAGAATTATCACCATAGAAACCTTATAAGTCCGTCTTCTGCCTATAACTGATAGGAATATTTAAAATGGGGCTACAATATACCCAATGAAGGAGGCTTCCTGTGGAGCCTCTGCATGACATAAAACTATAGGTGGAATCTTGAACAGCATCCAGAATCTTCTGAGGAAATTTCCACTTGAAAGCACAGGCAGACCAGTCTGGAGCAGCTAGAAGAACAGAAAATACTTCTTGAAAGAAAGACTGACAGGAAAAATACAAAACAATACAGGCAGACTGACTGATTACTACAAAAACAAGCAAGTTTCTCGCCCAGGAAACAGCAAGGCAAGTGGTCAGGTCCCCTCAGAGCAAACCCTCTTCCAAGACTAAGACTCAATGGGAATACATGCTCTGATTGGTGACCACCTTCATCACCAATAAGGGGAAGTGAGGGAAAAACAGCAATGAAGCTGTGAGCTAAGCCCTACAACATTCAATAGATTCCTGTGCACCCAGGTGGAGAACTGGTTAGCCAGCAGTGTGGCATATCCACAGAGGAGTAGAGTGGAGAGTTAAGCCCCAAGCTGACAAGAAGGGAGTACATATACACAAGAACACCCACACTTTCAGATAATACCAACTAGACCTGGCTTCAATGACTGGATGATCAGAGCTCAAATAGATGAAGAAAGAGAGGAAAAAAAGAGTAATCTGATACAATTTGATGAACTTGACCTACACCTATGGATGCAGTAGCTCAAAAGTGGGAAAAAATCTTTAGCA
This sequence comes from Chrysochloris asiatica, assembly GCF_000296735.1. Classification (NCBI taxonomy): domain Eukaryota; kingdom Metazoa; phylum Chordata; class Mammalia; order Afrosoricida; family Chrysochloridae; genus Chrysochloris; species Chrysochloris asiatica. The sequence goes on from NW_006408766.1 coordinate 432,406, forward strand.
ACTTGGACATTGGCTACCAAATGCAGGGGGTTGGGGAGGGGAGACTACAAAGGCAATAAGTGACTGGCTTACAAGCTTTCAAGAGGGAACCTAGATCCAGAGGGTGTGGAGGAAGGTAGAATGTTCACTGAGTAGTATCCAATCTGTCTAAGCAGGTCTAATGAAAGGAGATGTGGATAGGTCTCTTGTGATACAATAGTGAATAATTGTTATCAAGACTGACTGTGAAGGTTGGAAATGTAAAGGTAGACATTTTGTAGCAAGGAGGGGAGTGATTAATGTTGCAGTTTAGGAGCAGAGATCCCTGGGACTATGAAGGGGGAAGAGCGGAGAGCAGGACCCTACCCAGAGAAGCAGTGATGCCTGAGATGGAGGCAGAGATGATGATTTGCAGAGATGGAGCAGCTGGGGACTTTAGACCCAGAGACGATGAGGGGCTGTGTGCAGATCACCAGGGGGCAGACTTGTAGGGTATAATCTTTGGTTGGTTGATGATACATGGAGGGGAATGTAATATGGCAATGAAACAATATACAATAGAATGAATGTAAATCTAATGTTCTCCCATGTAAACTATCACATAATTCACAATTTTTTAAAATTATTATCTTTTAACTCCATTTTTCAAAAAATTTCTGAGTCACCTTTGCATATGTCATCCTCTCACTTGTAAAAAAATTATGAATATTTGTTACATAGAACAATTTACTGTAAATGGTGAAGTGCTGCAGGATAAACACTAGACCACAAGCCTGGTTTGAACTACAATGCCATGAGTTCAAACTCACCAGTTGCTCCTTGGAAAGATTATTCAAGGTTGTTTTAAGTCAGAACAAACTCTATGGCACTTTAAAAACAACAACAATATTCATCAAGCTAGTGAAAGAACTATTCATATCTTAATCCTGATAAACAAGCAACTTAAACAAATGCTTCAATAGTAAATTAATAAGATAAACATAAAAAAAAGTACTTGGTATTCTACAACATTTTGATCATTTTTATTGTTCCTACAATTAATTAAAAGTAGGTGCCTGGTGCCTATTAATTAAGAAACACTAGAGACTGATTTTGAAGAGCAGAGATGTCAGCTTGAGGACTAAGGTGTGCCTGACCCAAGCCATGGTATTTTCAATAACCTCATATGGATGCGAAAGCTGGACAGAGAATAAGAAAGATCATAGAAGAATTGATGCCTTTGAGTTGTGCTGTTGGAGGAGAAGACCGAAAGTGCCATGGACTGCCAAAAGAACCAATAGATTTGTTTTGGAAGAAGTGCAGCCAGAGTGCTTCTTGGAGGCCAAGATGGCTAAACTTCGTCTCTCATACTTTGGACATATTGTCAGGAGGGAACAGTCACTGGAGAAGGATGTCATGCTGGGTAAGGTGAAGGCTCAGAGAAAAAGGGGAAGACCCCTAACAAGATGGATTGGCCAGGTGGCATCATTGATGGCGTCAAGTGTGGCAGCGGTAGTGAGGTTGGCCCAGGATCGGACATTGTTTCGTTCTGCTGTGAATGGGGTTGCGACTCAATGGCACCAGACAACAACAACAACAGAGACTTGTTTACTATGCCAGGACTGAAGAAGAATGGCATCACATTCTTTATTAAAGAAAACATTTCAAGACATATCCTGAAGAACAACTCTGTCATTGATAGGATAATATCCATATGCCAACAAGGCCAGTAATGTGATTATTATTCAAATTTTTAAACCAACCACTAATGTCATAGTTGAAACAATTACATATTTCATTTAATTTATTATACATCAGAACACATGGAAATTTACTAATGACTGGGATGTAAAAGTTATAAATGCAAAATTATTAGTAGCTGAAAAATATGGAATATGTAGTAAAAATAATGCCATAGGTTATATGACAGTATTTTGCAAGACCAATGAATGACAGGTTCACTGAAATTAACACTTTTGTAACATAAACAGCTATTATATATGAAGACCTCATCAGATAAAATACAGAGTAATCAAATCAACTCTATCTGTAGAAAGAAATAATGGAGAAGTGCCATATGATGAATCAGAACAAGGCCAAGTACTGATGGCAGAAGAATAAATTGCTCATATGCAGCTTAAAGTTGAAGATAAAGAAAATTAAGCCAACTCTATGAAATTATAAGTTCAACCTTGAATAATTCCCACATAAATTTAAATTGAAGTCCTGGTGTGGCACTGTGGTTAATGTGCTGGACTACAAGGTCATTTGAACTTCAACACTGGTGGTTCATGCTCACCAGCCACTCCTCGGAAAACCTATACCATGTCTTTATGGATTAGAGCTGACTCAACTGCACTAACAACAACAAATAATTTAAATGAGAGGGAGCATGATGGCTCCAAAAGATAAGCACTGGACTGCAAGCTACAAGGCCCGTGATTAGAACCTTCCAGACTGTGAGAGAACGATGAGACTTTCTGCTCCTATAATGATTTTATTATTATTATTCTTTTGATTGACAGCTTACATGGGAGAACATCTTTTTTACACTCCTCCTATTGCATTTTGTTTCATTGCCATGATTAAGGATCCTCTCCGTGCATTATCATTCAACAGTATTTGCTTCTATTCCCTCTTTTTTTTTTTTTTCTTTTTCTGGAAAACACTCAGGAATATATAATAAATTAAACAACCAAAGGGCACATTCGACAAGTCTGCCTCCTGATTGTCATCACAAAGCCCTTCTCTTTACATGAGTCTAGAGTCCTCAGCTGCTCTGTCTCTCAAAGCCATCATCTCTGCCTCCATCCCAGATGTCGCTGTGTCTCTGGAGAGAGTCCACAATCGGCTCATGTTCTTCTCCCTCGATGGTTCTAGGGTCCTCTGATCCTGAAATGTTAGATTAACTACTCACCCCTTTATGTTACAAAACTTCTACCTTTACAGTTATGACAATCACAATTTATCAAGATAGTAATTACTCGCTACTTAATCATAAGAATCATATCCCCATCTCCTTTCACCAGTCCCATATAGACCAGATGAAAACTATTCAGTGGGGATTATACCTTCCCCAGCATACTCTGAAACCAAACTCCACCTTGAAAACTTGTAAGCCAATCATTTCGTGCCTTTCTAGCCCCCTCATGTTAGGTAGCCAATGTCTAAGTTGCCTATCCTTATCAATCTTGTGTACAGAGAGGATAGGACTGATCCTTAATGTGAAGACTCCCTCCCTCTTGGTTGGAATTTTGAGCTACTGCATCCATAATCCTATAATGATTTAAAGCTGCAGAAACCTTATAGAAGGTCAAAATAGATTTGGTGGCACTTAAGACCAACAACACAATTTAAATGAAGGAAGCAAAAGGTCATTAAAAATACATAAAATATTAAAATTACCAAAATGTCAGAAGAGACACTGGTATTGCTGTTAAATTCAAGTGTAAATGAGTCAATTCTAACTTACACAGCCACCCTGTATAGGGTTTCCAAGCAGCAACTGGTGGGTTTGAACTGCAGACCTTGTGATTCAAAGTCCAAGTGCTGATTCTACAGCACGACATCAGGAGTCAGAGTAACACAAATGGAAGAAATGATTAAGCAAAAGAACTGAAGTGAATAAGTCAAAGGGTGATAGCATATGACAACATAAATTATTTTAGTGAAATGTACAAATACATGGTATTAATAAACAAAAGGGAAGAAAACAAACTCACTGTACCAGAAAGAATTGAGTGACATTCAGTGTTGTATCCGTTCACTATACTTATTCATTGGGAAGAATGGTTATTCTAATAAACTTCATTGTGTTTATGGGGAGCCTATAGATCAAGAAAGGAGCTCTGGTAGTGTAGTGGTTATGAATTGGGCTGTGAACCTTAAGGTCAGCGGTTCAAAACTACCAGCTGCTCCACGAGAGAAAGATGAGGCTTTCTACTCCCGTAAAGATGTACACCCTCGGAAACCCTGTACAGGGTCGCTATGGGTCGGACCCGACTCAACGGCACTTAACAACAACAACAACATAGATCAAGAGGCAGTTGTTTGAACAGCACATGTAACTAAGGGATGGCTTTAAATCAGGAAAAGTGTGCACCAGAATTGAATAATTTTACCATATTTATTCAATTGGTATGCTGAGCAATAATCTGAGAAGCTGAATTATATCAAGAATATGGTATCACTCTTGGTGAAAACACTAACAGCCTGAGATATTCAGATGACACAATTGTGCTTGCTGGAAGAAAGAAAGACTTGAAATATTTACTGATATAGATCAAACACTATGGTCTTCAATATGGATTGCACCTCATTATAAAAGCATGAAAATCCCCACATCTGAATCAATATATAACATCATGATAAACAGAAAAAAGATTGAAGTTATCAAAGACTTTATTTTCTTTGAATAAATGATCAATTTTCATGGAAGCAGCAGGCAAGAAATCAAATGATAAATTACGTTAGGCAAACTTGCAGCACAAGACCTCAGTAAAGGGTTAAAGAACAAAGATGTGATTTTGAGGATTAAGTTGTACCTGATCAAAGTCATGGCATTTTGTATCACCTAACATGCATCTTAATAAGTCTTTCTCCAATCCTGATGCCACATTTTTCTTTATATAACCCAGCTTCTAAGATTATTTTCTCAGTATAACGATAAAATAAGTATGGTGAAATAATAGAAGCCTGTCACACAACCTTCTTCAATTTAAACCATCCAGCGTTGCCATGTTCTGTTCGAACAACTGCCTCTTGGTCCAGGTACAGAGTCCTCATGAGCACAATTAAGTGTTCCGGAATACTCATACTTCACGATGTTGTCCATAGCTTGTCATGATCCACACCATCAAAAGCCTTTGCATAGTAAATAAAGCACAGATAAATATCTTTCTGGTATTCTCTGCTTTCAGCCAAGATCCATCAGACATCAGCAATGATATCTCTCATTCCACGGTCTCTTCTGAATCCAGCTTGAACCTCTGGAAGCTCTCTGTCAATATATACTTGCAGCTGTTTCTGTATAACCTTTAGTAAAACTTTACTCACATGGGATATCAAAGAAATTGTCCAATACACTCATTAACAATCTGCAATATGAAGATGATACAACCTTGCTTGCTGAAAGTGAAAAGGACTTAAACTATTACTGACAAAGATCAAAGACCACAGCCTTAGGTATGGGCTGCATCTCAATGTAGAGAAAATAAAAATCCTTACCTCTGGACCAATAAACAACATTCTCATCAACAGTAAAAAGACTGAAGTTGTCAAGAACTTCATTCTTCTTGGATCAACTGTCAACACTGATGGAAGGAGCAGTCAAGAAATCAAGTGACGTATTGCATTAGGCAAATCTGCTGCACAAGACCTTTTTAATGTGTGAAAGAGCAAAGATGTCAGCTTGCGGACTAAGGTGCACCTGACCCAAGCCATGGTATTTTCAATAAGCTCATATGCATGTGAAAGCTGGACAGTGAATAAGGAAGACCATAGAAGAATTGATGCTTTTGAGTTATGGTGTTGGAGGAGAATATTGAAAGTGTCATGGGCTGCTAAAAGAACCAACAGATCTGTGTTGGAAAAAGTGCAGACAGAGTGCTCCTTAGAGGCCAGGATGGCCAAACTTTGTCTCTCATACTTTGGATATATTGTCAGGAGGGAACAATTGTTGGAGAAGGATATAATGTTTGGTAAGGCGGAGGGTCAGAGAAAAGAAGGAAGACCCTCAGCGAGACGGATTGGCAAAGTGGTAGCATCAATGGGCTCAAGCGTGGCAACAATTGTGACACTGGCCCAAGGCCAGGCAGTGTTTCATTCTGTTGTGCACAGGGATGCTATAAGTCGGTATAACTCGATGGCACCTAACATCAACAACAAAAACATGCATGTGGAAGTTGGACAATGAAAAAGCAAGATCATAGAAGAATGAATGCATTTGAATTACAGTGCTGGTAAAGAATATTGAAAGTACCATGAGATAGATTAATGCAGTGAGAACAATGATAGCTTTAAACATAGGAGTTGTGGGGCTGGCACCAAGACCTGTGTTCTGTTCCAACGTGCAAGTTGTCACTATATGTAAGAACCAATTCAGCACCTAACAACAATGATATAAATTTATTCAATCTTTATTGTGAGCAAATAATTCAAGTATTAGAGCTGTAAGAAAAAGAATGTGGCATCAAGAATAGAGCAAGGTTCATTGTTATTGTCGTTGTTATTATGTGCGATTGAGTCAATTCCAACTAATAGCAAATTTTAGGGTGTTCCAGAGAATGACTAGTGCGTTTGAACTGCTGCCCTTCAATGTAATAAGGTTAGCAGTCCATTGCTTATGCTGCAGCAACACATCATGGTCCAAGACTTATTTAATTATCTACAATAATTTGATGACACATCATCATTACTTGTTGAAAGTGAAGAGGACTTGAAACATTTTTTGATGAAGATCTATGGCTTCAGACTTCAATAGGATTTTACTTCAACATAAAGTAAGCAAAAATTCTCACAACTAGGCCAATAAACAATCTAATCATATAGAAAATGTCAAAGTTGTCAAGGATTTTATTTTCATTGTATCCATAATCATTGTCAAGGAAGCAACAGTCAAGAAATCAAACAACATATTGTAGTGACCAAATCTGCTGAAATAGACCTCTTTAAAATATTAAAAAGCAAAAATACACTTTGAGGCACGGCCTACTACAATGTATTTTCAATTTCTTCATATGCATGTGAAAGCTAGACAAAGAATAAGGGAAACTGAAGAAGAACTGATGCTTTTGAATGATGGTGTGGGTGAAGAATATTATAAATACCATAGACTTTCAGAAGAACAATCAAAATTGTGTTGACATAAGTACGTCCAAAATCCTTTGTAGATTCAAAATCATTTGTAAGACATTGGACATGTTATTAGAAGGAGCAAGGCCCTGGTGTAGGACATCAGTGGTTAATAAAGTAAACGGCCAGGAAAAAAAATGCAGATCCTCATGAGATGCATTATACAATACCGGCAATATTTGCTCAAACAAACAATGGTTGGGATGATAGCCCAGGGCAAGTCAATGTTTTGACCTTTCATCCTGAATGGCAACAAGCATAGAGACACAAGAAAGAATAATAAATTTTCATCCATCAAGGTATTTACAGGTTTCCTGAGTGGGTGTGCATGTGCTTAACTATGTAGAACTAAGGAAGTCTGGTATTGCACAATAAAGTACTATATGTTTATCTTTTCATAATATATACACAAATTAAATTTTTCTACCTTACTCAGAAGTGGAATAATTCTCAGAGACAAGTGTATCTCAAAACTTTTAGAGAAACAGAAACGTTTTAGAAAGAACCATAGAAATGAAATGGGCTGAGGGGTCTGGGGTGTTGTGAAAATTTTCAGTGGTATGAAGAAAAAGGAATGCTTTTAAAATCATGCAAATCATTCGTAAGTGATGTGTTAAATTTGGTACATATATTATGAAAGTATCTTATTCTTCAGTTTACAACTTTTTGCCAAAATATTTCCTTTCTATATAATTGACATAATTTCCACCTCAAACCACATTAAATACATGCTACAAAAAGTGATGTTTTGACATTTTGATTTCAGGCAAAGACAAGCCACCAATTAAGATAACAGCTTCTTGTAAGACATAAATATTATATTGAACACATTTGAATTATACACCACCTGGTTTTGATAATCTAAAACATGTAGTTTAACATATGAACAAGTAAAAAGGGTGAAGAGTTGGCATCATCTCCCATACTTTAGTTTGTTGAGCACATGTACAAGTTCCCTGTTTCCAATTTTTCATCCTTTATGTTGCCTTCAAGATATTTTTGTGATAACTTTGTGTTTATGTGAAATTTGAGCGTTAGCCATTTTCTGCCCCCAGTCCAAAGGGGAATCTAATAAAGAAATTATATACACAAAGAGAAGAATGAACTTCTAAAGTATGACTCCCTTTCACTCTATTCCCCTGACCAATACCCTAGCAATTTTTGTCTTTCTTTTTTGGGCAAGTAATGTAAAATTTCATTGCATTACATTTAATGTATAATGTATATTGTTGTGCTTCTTATTACTTTATATTACATGTATAAATGTTATTTCTTTGTTCTTTGTTCAAGTGACATGTTTCTATAAGAGATTGCTTATATGCATTGTTGTTGTTAAGTGTCATCTACTTGGTTCCAACTGATTCATAGCGACCCTCAACAGGATTTCCGAGGAATAGCTGGTAGTTTGAATCACTGATCTTTCTGTTCAAACTGACCTTATGGTTGAGTGCTTATCCGGCAGTGCCACACCAGGACAATATATTATTGTTGTTATTAAGTGTTGTTTACTTGACTCTGACTCATAAGGACCCTGTATAGGGTTCCTAAGGAGCAGCTGGTTAAGTTTGAGGCTCAAACTGACCTTGGGTCTCAAATTGACCTCACGGTCTACTGCTTTATCCCACAGCAATCACACCAAGACTTCACCACTGGACCAATAAACAACATTCTTATCAATGGAGAAAAGATTGAAGTTGTTAAGGATTTCATTCTTCTTGGATCAACTGTCAACACTCACGGAAGCAGCAGTCAAGAGATCAGACGACGTATTGCATTGGGCAAATCTGCTGCACAGGGACTTTTTA
>NW_006408766.1:441395-483660 GCF_000296735.1 Chrysochloris asiatica
GAGGTTGGCCCAGGATCGGACATTGTTTCGTTCTGCTGTGCATGGGGTCACTATGAGTCGGTTCTGACTCGATGGCACCTGACAACAACAACAACAACCTCCATGAGTATAGGTGAGGTTCATCAAATTTTAGCAATTTACCCTGTTTCTATATCCAAAATTGTTTATGTTTTGTTTTTTATCTTTCTCTAGTTGAGTTCTGATTATCAAGTCATGGAAGCTAGGTCATATGGGTACTGTCTGCAAGTTTGGGTGTTCTTGTGCATCTACCCTCACTTCATATCAGCTGAATGCGTCACTCTCAGCTCTAGCCTTCTGTGGCTATGTCCTTGTCCATGGGCTCAGGTTTACTCAGGTCTCACCACACTTTGGACCAACCAGCCCTTCCTCTTCTATCTCTCATCTCCAAGTCAATGGGAGTCAATGGCCTATGGTTGAACTTGACCCATTTCTTCAATGCTGCCTTTCCCCCTCTTCCACTCACCAGTAGACCAATGTGATTGCCAGCAAGCTTACATGGCTGCTCATGTATCCCCTTTGAGTTTCAGTCTTAGAGGGGGGGTTTGTCCTGAAGGAACTTGATTGTTTGCCTTGATGGCGTCCCGGCAAACAGCTTGCTCAATCTTGTAGTAGCCAGTCATACTGACATTTTGTTTTGTTTTTTTCCAGATGATCTTTCTTTGAAGATGTGTCTTCTGTCACTCTAGCTAGTCCAGGCTGGTCTGCTTATCCTTTATAGTGGGAATGTCCTACCTCAGAAGGTTCTGGATGGTACTCAGGATTCCACCTAAGGTCCTATACTCTGTAAAGGCTCCACAAGACACCTATTTCACTGGGCAAATTCTAGAACCCCTTTTAGGTGTTCCAATCAGTTATAGGCTGAAGACGGGCTCACAAGTTTTCTGTAATCATGTTTCCCGATATTCCTTTCTATCCCACTCAAGTGTCTATTTTACAATAGTAGGCAAGGGAAACCAATATTCACAAGACAGTCTAGCATCTTAGTTTCATTTCTCTTCTTCAAACTATGCCTAGATCCCTGTATCACAGAGCCCTGTTGTTCCAAGGTTGAACATGCATCACTATTTACCTCTATTCCACTTTGGACTTGCAAACCTGTCTCAGTGTTCCCCTATCTTGTTCTTCCACCTCCTCCCCCTTCTTGTATTGCCCTCCCCAACACCCAAACTATGATTTGCTTGCCCTTACCCTGGGCTCTACAGTCACAGCCCTCCACCTCCCCTAAACCTCCCACCCTAACCCCACCATTGTGGTTACCTTACATTCCATTAACTTTTCCCTCCATTTAAGATAGTCTATTTTATTCTATGGAGTCCTGGTGTGGCACTGTGGGCTTATACGTCAGACTGCAAAGTCGTTTGAACTGCATGGTTGGTGGTTCAAGTTTACCAGCTGCTCCTTGGAAACCCTATTCAGGATGGCTATGGGTCGGGATCAACTGGATGGCACTTAATAACATTTTATTCTGTAAACTACCTGACCTTCTCACCACATTGATCTCTGTTCCTCTGTTTTTACCTTCTTTTACACTATAATTGTTTTGATCATAGACTGACTTCCCAGATCCTCTGAATTTGTTCTTATAGTTTTATTCTGTTCTCAACTCTTCCATTTGTCAATTGAGATCCAGTGATGCTGGACATACATCAAACTCTGGTTGTTGTTCTGTTCTTATTGTTTCTCAGTCAGAAATCCCTTTAGGATGTTTTTCATTGGAGGGTTGCCTTTGGCAAAATCCCTTAGCTTCTGTTTATCATGTAATGTTTTGATTGCACCATCATATTTGATTGACAGTTTACTGGGAATAGGATTCTTGGTTGGCAGTTTCTTTTCTTTCAAGGTTTTATATATGTGTCCCCATTGCATTTTTGCCTGTGTGATTTCTGTTGAGAGCTCTTAGCTTAATCTGATTGCCTTTGTATGTTACATTTCTCTCTTCTATAGCTGCTTTCAGGATTCTGTCCTTATCTTTGATTTTGGAGAGCTTGATTATGATATGTCTTGGTGATTTTCTTTTAGGTTCTATCCTTCCTGGGGTTTGTTGAGCTACTTATATGCTTATCTTTTTGCTTTTCAAGATGTTAGGGAAATTTTCTTCTCGAACCACTTCAACTATCTCCTCTGTGGACTTATGTGAGTCTTCTTATTCTGTAATGATGATAATTCCTAAGTTATTCCTCTTCATGTTGTCCAACATGAATCTTAGACCTGCTTCAGATTTTTTTATCCTATTTATTTATTTGCTTGGGCTTCTATCTTAGTAGTATTGAGAGATTTGTCTTCCAGCTCACTAGTTCTGGCTTCTATCTCTTTAATTCCACTCCTTTGCCCTTTAAGTGTATTGTCCATTTCTGATATTCTATTATTAATCATTTAGACCTCTTTCTGTAAGTTTTGAATTGTTTTCAATACCGTATCCATCTTATTTTATTGTTTCTGTAGCACTTTTTTGACTTTTTCCTATATTTCTCAACTCCATTGTAAAGTGTTTTGATACATTTTATAATCATATTTCTGAATTCTTTCTCAGGCATTTCCAAAGCCTGCACTCCTTCCAGTATGAAGTATAGGTCTACCTCCAGCTCATTTGTGTCAGTCACTTTACCTTGTATTTGGACATGTGCTGCTATGGTCATCTGTTTCTGTTTTGGTGGGTATATTCTGTAGTTAGTTATGGCCTTAATACTTTGAGGACAGTGTTTGTTTTGGTATTTTTTATGCTTGCTTATTGCCTCCAAGAAGATGTGATCAGGAGATGGGCTTCCCTTTTCACTCTTCTTCGTGTGTAATTTCAAGATGCCACAGTTGGTTGTTAGGTTGTAACTCATGATTTAATTGTCAGCCTGTTTCCTTTTTAGTCTGTCTGTCCTGCTCCACAACCCACATTCTGGTCTTTTTCCTAGTGATAAACAGTTCTGGGCTGGCTGTGGCCATTTTGTGCTGCCGTTTGGTTTTAAGTGGAAACTGTGCCTTTAAATTTTGAGGAGATCTGTGCACATGTGTACTAGAACCATCTGGGTGTGGTGGTGTTGTGTCCGCTCACTCAGGCACCCCCTCTAGTAACCAGAATGGAGGTACACAAACAGTGAGAGATCAATGAACAGATACAAAAAAAAAAAAAAAGGAAGTCAACACCTTTATCTTCACAGATCTATCAGGTGTTCATGGCTGCACTTATCCTTCCCTGGTTTGGTCTCACCCAAGTTGGCTGCTCAGGGAGCAGCTCAGAATCTTGGATTATAAAGCTTTGGATTTCTTGCTTCTGATACAAATTCCACTGGCTGTAACCTTCCAAACTTCTAAATATTCCTTTATATGTGGTTCAGAGTTCTGGGACTATCCCCTGAGCCTACTTTATCTTGTATTTTTTGTTGCTGCTGACAGAGTTCCTCACTGCACTTCTACCTGATCTGCCATGTTGTTTGTTCTCCTCATTTGCTTTTGGCTGTGTGTGTGTGTGTTTTCTTTGAAATTTCTATGAAATGTCTATGCTATTTGCTCTTTTTTCTGATAAGAAAAGTTCAGAAGATAATGGTATGTCTTCTTTCCCCTTGATTTGTAAGAAATCTTTTGATATAATAACAAAAATATTTCCCATATGAATTACTAATGTATTTTCTCAAATATTTTGCCTTAAATTTTTTCCATTCAGATTTTAATATTTTCTTGTTGTTGTTGTTGTCAGGGGCCATCGAGTCGGAACCGACTCATAGTGAATCCATGCACAGCAGAACGAAACATTGTCCAATCCTGGGCAAACACCACCACCTTGCCACATTTGACACCATCAATGATGCCACCTGGCTGATCAATCTCGTTGGGGGTCTTCCTCTTTTTCTCTGACCCTCCATCTTACACAGCATGACATCCATCTCCAGCAACCATTCTCTTCTGACAATATGTCCAAAGTATGAGAGATAAAGCTTAGCCATCCTGGCCTCCAAGGATCACTCTGGCTGCACTTCTTCCAAAATAGATCTATTGGTTCTTTTGGCAGTCCACGGCACTTTTAGTATTCTCCTCCAACACCACAACTCCAAGGCATCAATTCTTCTACGATCTTCCTTATTCACTGTCCAGCTTTCGCATCCATATGAGGTTATTGAAAATACCATGGCTTGGGTCAGGCGCACCTTAGCCCTCAAGCTGACATCTCTGCTCTTCAACACTTTAAAAAGTTCCTGTGTGGCAGATTTGCCCAATGCAATATGTCGTCTGATCTCTTGATGCTGCTTCCATGAGTGTTGATAGTTGATCCAAGAAAGAATGAACTCCTTGACAACTTCAATCTTTTCTCCGTTGATAAGAATGTTGTTTATTGGCCCAGTGGTGAGGATTTTTGTTTTCTTGACATTGAGATGCAACCCATACCGAAGGCTGTGTTCTTCGATCTTCATCAGTAAATGTTTCTCGTAGAAGTCATTTTTTTTTCCCTTTATAACTCTAACTTTTCTATCCTATTTATAAATTATTTCTTCCAGCATTTGCTGCTATTGTGAATTGATTTCACTTAGGAATCTCAGCCTTGTTGATGTGTTATTAACTTAACACTTCCGTTTATTCATTCACACAGAAGTCACTGAGTGAAATGAAGACTTTACAAGTGGAGCCATGGAAGAAAGAATAATTACATGGGCCAAACTAGCAGACATATCCCATGAAAGAGAGAAAAATGGTAATGTAATAATAATGATCTAGACAGGAAGTACCCAACTTATAATGGTAATTCAATTCTATGACTTCAGAGGTAAATTGAATACCTCATTTCTCACCATAGTCTTCTCTGTACTGTTTCTGTTGGTTTTCTAAAAGTCTGTGTGCTTTCATTGAATCATCAGTAGATTCATAGAAGCCCCCATGTACATTTGATCTTTATCTAAATCATCACAGCTTTGCCATTTTATGGATGGCTCTTCTTCTGTATTAAAATTATTGATTTTATGCCAATAACTCCTTGAACTGCTTCCAAATTTATTTTTATTCTTAATGACTGTCAAAACTGTTGAATAACACAATCTTTCCTCACATGCTACTTTGAGCACTTTCTATTATCACAGTCATTAATGATCATCTTTATATCTTTGGGATTATCAGTTTCCATGTCTTGACATCTTTTGCTAGACATATTGTTGGGGATAGAAACAGTGCAGGTATCACTGTTAAGGATTCTTAACAGTTCAACAAGTATGTTTCCTGTGCATATAGATGAGGATATGATACAGAGTTCCTATGAGCCAGAATCCAGTCAATGAAAGTTAACAACAACATTGTTAGTAATATGTATTACATACAATGTTACAGTATGTAATCTGCTGATGTTATTTCCAAATGTTCACTCTCAGAAGCTTTACTTTATGGTTTACAGTTCAAACTACTGTCATATAACAGACTATGGCTGGTTTACAACAAAATCAGTCAGAGCCTTAACTAGCAGCAATGATTAACTCTAAGACATACATACAAAAACTGAATTGTCATATAGGTGGAAGCCATTATGATTCATGATTCATTGTAGACCAGTCCTACAATGTGATCTTATTCTGGATTCTGCAGTATATATTCATCTGCTGTTACTTTAAAGCCAAGTTGTTCACGTTTCCTTAACTGTGATACCTGCACTGCTTATACTGCCAACAAAATGTCTAGCAAAAGATGTCAAGCCACTTTAACTTCTAATTTAAAATGGAAGATGAAGAAAGATCTATAGATGGACATAAATATTATCATCAAGGACATTGACAATTAAAAAATCACATGAGAGTAATATTATCAAGATGTGTGTGTGTGTGTGTGTATATATATATATATATATATATATATATATATATATATATATATATATATAGTCACATATTCATTTTGTCATGAGTCAGTGTCTGACTGTACTACTCCCAACTTTCCAGTCATTCTAGTTTACCCTTCCATTATTCCATCTTTGTTGAGAATATACAAGTGTTTTGGATACGATGCCATGGTTATTATTTTAGAAAATCCCTAAGGATTTTCAACAACTAGGGAAAGAGCTCAACATTGTTGAGGATATCCATCAAGGGTAATCAGAACATGGGAACACTGAATGATTTAAAGTTAAGAAAGGTATGTGACAAGGTTGTATTCTTTCACCACACTTATTCAACCTATAGGCTGAGGAAATAATGCAGGAATCTGGGTTGTATGAAGAAAAACGTGGCATCAGAATTGGAGGAAGATTGATTAACAACCTGTGATACGCAGATGATACAACCTTGCTTGCTGAAAATGAAGAGGACTTAAAATATTTACTGATGAGGATCAAAGCCTTCGGTATAGATTGCATCTCAATTTAAATAAAACAAAAATTCTCACCATTGAACCAATAAACAACAGTCTTATCAATAGAGAAAAGATTGAAGTTGTCAAGGATTTCATTCTTCTTGGATCAACGAACAACATTCATGGAAGCAGCAGCTAAGAAATCAAATGACATATTGCCTTAGGCAAATCTGCTGCACAGAACTTTTAAAAATGTTGAAGAGCAAAGATGTCAGTTGCAGGACTAAGGTGTGGCTGACCCAAGCCATGATATTTTCAAGTAACCTCCTATTAATGCAAAAGCTGGACAGTGAATAAGGAAAACCATAGAAAAATTGATGCATTTGAGTTATAGTATTGGAAGAGAATATTGAAAGTGCCATGGGGTGCCAAAATAACATATATATCTGTGTTGGAAGAAGTGCAGTCAAAGTGTTCCTTGGAGGACAGGCTGTCCAAACTTCATCTCTCATACTTTGGATATATTGTCAGAAGACACCAGTTACTGGAGAAGGATATTATGTTTGTTAAGGTGGAGAGTTAGAGAAAAAGAGGAAGACCCCTGGCAAGATGGATTGGCAAAGTGGCAGCATCAATTGGCTCAACTGTGAGAAAAATTATGAGGTTGGCCCAGGACCGGGCATTGTTTTGTTCTGTTGTGCATAGGGTTGCTATGAGTCAATAAAGACTAGATGGCACCTAACAACAACAAATCAAGGAAAATATGTTTCAAGACTGAAGGTATTTATCATGATTACATTGTACTAATTTATATTTTTAATGAAGAATATATGATATTTAAAAATTGCATCATTCTCTAGAAACCATGCATTTTAACATTTTTGTCTGAAATGAAATAACTTGGTTGTAATTGCATTAACTTAAATATGACAAAAATTTCAAAATAAGTCATTAAGAATATATTTTAATAATTTTGTTTTTATTTTTTAATTAGATTAGAATCTTTTCTCTGTTATCAATGGTTAATAAAAATAATTCAATGGTTAGAACAAAATCTGTGTTGGAAGAAGTATAAACAGAATTTTCATTACAAGCCAAGATGATGATACTTTGTTTCTAAAAATTCTAATATGTTATCAGGTGAGACAAGTCCCTGTTCATGTACTGTTGCAGCTGTTTATAAGTTATCTTAAGCAAATTTTTATTTGCATGTGATATTAATGGTATTCTTTGGCATTTTAGAGGCACTCAAATAATGTTTCCTTCGAAGTTTATTTTTGAAAACAAAAAGAAATCTGAAAGGGCAAGATCAGTGCTATAGAGTGGATGTGATAAGATTTCCCAACAAAATTCTTATAGACCAGCCATTGAAATTCTAGAAGAATGAGTAGATATATTGACTTTATTGAAACAATTACTTTGCATAATCTCCTAGCTTTTCTCTCAAAATACAGTTTTAAATTTTGTTATAACTTCATCATAATAAATCACAAATATAATTCTATGTCCTCTGAGGAAAATATATCAAGATCACATCTTCAGAATCCTCCAAAAAAAAAAAAAAGCTCCCAAAACCTTCTGAAATCAGAGAATACCAGAAAAAATGTTTATCTGTGCTTTAATGACTACACAAGACTTTTGATTGTGTGGATCATGACAAGCTATGGGCAACACTGCAGAGAATGAATATGCTGGAAGACTTAATTGTGCTCATGAGGAATCCATACACAGACCAAGAGGCAGTTGTTCAAACATAACATGGGAACATGGATGGTTTAAAATGAAGAAAGGTGTGTATTCTTTCAGGGTTGTACTCTTTCACCATATTTATTCAACTTGTATGCTGAGCACATAATCTGAGATGCTGGGTTATATGAAGAAAAATGTGGCATCAGGATTGAAGGAAGACCCATTAACAACCTGCGCTAGCAGATGATAAAACCTTGTTTACTGAAAGTAAAGAGTACTTAAAATATTAACTGATGAAGATCAAAGATCATAGCCTTTGGTATGGATGGCATCTCAATGTAAAGAAAACAAAAACCTCACCACTGGTCCAATAAATAACGTTCTTATTAACAAGAGAAAGGATTGAAGTTGTCAAGGACTTCATTCCTCTTGTATCAACTATCAACATTCAAGGAAGCAGCAGTCAAGAAATTAAATGATGTATTTTTGCATTAGGCAAATTTGCTGCACTAGACCTTTTTAAAGTGTTGAAGAACAAAGATGTCAGCTTGAGGACTAAGGTGCACCTGACCCAAACCATCGTATTTTCAATAGCCTCATGCTGTGAAAGCTGGACAATGAATAAGGAAGACCATAGAAGAATGGATGCTTTTGAGTTATGGTGTTGGAAGAGAATATTGAAAGTGCCATGGGCTGCCAAAAGAACCAACAGATCTGTGTTGGACTAAGTATAACCAGAGAGCTACTTGGAGGCCAAGATGGCCAAACTTTGTCTCTCATACTTGGGACGTGTTGTCAGGAGGGACCAGTCGCTGGAAAAGGATATCATATTTGGTAAGGTGAAGGGTCAAAGAACAGGGAGACCCTGGGAGAGATGGATTGGCAAAGTAACAGAATCAATGGACTCAAGCGTGGCAACAATGTTGAGCTTGGTCCAGGACTGGGCAGTGTTTCATTCTGTTGTGTATAGGGTCTCTATGAGTCTGTACTGACTTGATGGCACCTAACAACAACAACAACATATTCCTTATATTTAACTGGTCCAGCAGATAGCTTCATTATTCACTGTTTTCACTGGGTCTTGTATTTGAATGCACCACAATGAGACTACAATTGTAGTCTCTTTTCTGCAGTCAACCAGTGATCTCAACAGTCATGCTTAAATATATTTTGTTTGAAATACATTTATGAATGCATAAAATGGAATACTTGTTGACATATCCTAGTAATACAGTCTATCTCTGAGTTAGAAATGACATCTAATTAGAACTATGTCTTAAAGAGTTCTTAGGTCTTAATTAGGTTTATTTTAGTGCAAAAAAAAAAAGAAAAAAAAAAGGGAGGGAGGGCGGTTGTAGACTTTTCAATGACTTAAAAGCAGCATTTGCAGCAAGTGAAAATTAAGAGTAATGAAGAATTTTTTGGAAATATGGGCTGATTCAAACTTCAAACTGGTTCCTCCCAGTGTAGTCAGGGCTAAGGTGGACTTCTTCAGGCTGAAGCTGAAGAAAATGAAAAGTCCATGAGAGCCAAAATATGACCTTGATTATATCCTGCATGAATTTAGAGATCATGTGAAGGACAGATTTCATGCATTAGACACTAAAGACCCAAAACCACAAGAGTTGTGGGATGCCATTATGAAAATCATACAAGAAGAAAGCAAAAAGTCATTGAAAAAACAAGAGAGAAGGAAAAGACCAAAATGGATGTCGGGAGAGACTCTCAAACTTGCTCTCCAGCATAGAGCTGCTAAAACAAATGGAAGAGGAGAGAAGCACAAGAGATGAACTAAAAATTTCAAAAATTAGTGCGTGAAGACAAAGTAAAATATTATAACAAAATGTCCAAAGACTTGGAGTTAGAAAACTAAAAGGTAAGAACATACTTAGCATTTCTCAAGCTGAAAGAATTAAAAAAAAAACTAAACAAACAGTGACTTGTGGTATTGAAGGATTCTATGGGCAACATCTACAATGGCAGATCAGGTAGACGTGTAGTGAGGAGCTCCATCAGCAACAACACAGAATACCATACCAAGCAGGCTCATGGGATGGTGCCAGAACTCTGAACCACATATAAAGGAATATGTAGACGCCTGGAAGGCTTACAGCTAGGGAAAATTGTAGCAGAATTAAGAAACCCATCGCTTTCTAATTTAAGATGCTCAGCTACTCCTGGAGCTGCCAACTTGGAAAAGACCAAGCAGGAGAAGGATAATAACAGCCACAAATGCCTGACAGAACCACAGCGATACAGGTGTGGACATTCTTTTTTTGGTTTCTGTTCATTGGTCTCTTGCTGTCTGTGCAACTCCATTCTGGTGACTAGAGGGGATGCCTGAGTGAATGGACAGCATACCCCCACCCTTGGAGGGTTCTAATAAGCATGTGCACAGATCTCCTCAAAATTTAAAGTGACTGTTTCCACTTAAAACCAAACAGCCACTTCTCATCTGTCAGTTTGTCATACTGTGGTGGCTTGTGAGTCGCTGTGGTTCTGAAAGCTATGTGACTGGTATTTTAAAAAACCAGCAGAGGGTCACCCATGGTGGACAGGCTTCAGATGAGCTTCCAGACAAAGACATATTAGGAAGAAAGAGTGACGAACTAGTTCCGAATCTTTAGTCACTAAAAACCTTATGAATAGCAGAGAAAAACTGTCAGATTTAGTGCCTGGAAATGAGCCCCTCAGGTTGGAAGGCACTCAAATGCAACTGGGGAAGAGTGCCTCCTCAAAATAGAGATGACCATGATAACACGAATGGATTAAAGCCTGTGGGAGAAAAGCCTGTGGAACTTTCATTTGCTGATGGGGCACAATTCAAACTGAAGAGAAACAGCTGCAAATATCCATTGAAAATCAGAACACAGAATGTACGAAGTATGAACCTGGGAAAATTGGAAGTTGTCAAAAATGAAATGAAATGCATAAATATCAATATCTTAGATATTAGGGAGCTGAAATGGACTGGTATTGGCCATTTTGAATCTGACAACCACATGTTTTACTAGGACGGAAATGACAAATTGAAGAGGAATGGTGTTGCATTCATCATCAAAAAGAACATATCCAGATCAGACATGAAGTGTAACGCTGTCTGTGATAGGATAATATCCATGCACCTACAGGGAAGTCCAGTTAATACCACTATTATTCAAATTTATGCACCAACCACTAAAGCCAGTGATAATAAAATAGAAGAATTTTACCAACTTCTTCAATCTGAAATCAATCAAACATGCAATCAAGATATATTGCTCATTACCAGTGACTGGAATGCAAAGGTTGGGAGCAAAGAGGAAGGACCAGTAGTTGGAAAATATGGTCTTGATGGTAGAAATGATGCTGGAGAACGCATGATAGAAATCTGCAAAACCAATGATTTGTTCATTTCAAATATCTTCTTTACATAGCGTAAGAGATGACTATACACATGGACCTCACCATATGGAATACATAGAAATCAAGTTGACTACATCTGCGTAAAGAGACAATGGAAAAGCTCCATATCATCAGTCAAAATAAGGCCAGCGGCAGACTGTGGAATATACCATCAATTACTAATATGCAAATTCAAACTGAAGCTGAAGAAAATGAAAACAAGTCCACAAGAGCCAAAATATGACATTGACTATATCCCACCTGAATTTAGACATCATCTGAAGAACAGATTTGATACATTAAACACTAAAGACTGAAGATCAGAAGAGTTGTGGGATGACATCAAGAACATCATACGTGAAAAAAGCAAAAAGTCACTGAGAAGACAAGAAAGAAGGAAAAGGTCAAAATGGATGTCAGAAGAGACACTGAAAATTGCTCTCCAGCATAGAGATGCTAAAGCAAATGGAAGAAATGAGGAGGTCCAAGATCTTAACATAAAATTTCAGCGATCAGCTCAAGAAGATAAAGCTAAATATATTAAAACAAAATGTGCAAAGATCTGGAATCAGAAAACCAAAAAGGAAGAACATGCTCAGCATTTCTCAATCTGAGGGAACTGAAGAAAAATTCAAACCTCGACTTTCGTTATTGAAAGATTCTCTGGGCAAATTATTGAATGATGTAGAAAGTATCAACAAAGATGGAAAGAATACATAGAGTCACTGTACCAAAAGGAAATGGTTAATAGTCAACCATTTCAAGAGGTAGCATATGATCAAGAGCCAATGATATTAAAGGAGAAAGTCCAAGGTACATTGAAGGAATTGGCAAAGAACAAGACACCAGGAACTGATAGAATTAAAAATTGAAAATTTTCAAGAAAGTGAGAAATTTGGAAGATAACTATCTGGCCAGCTGATTGGAAGAGATCCAAATTTGGGCCCATTCCAAAGAGAGGTGACCCATCAGAATGTGGAAATCATCAGACAATCACTTTGATATCCCATGTGCGTAAAGTTTTGCTAAAGGTAAAACAAAAACAGCTAGAATCATACATTGACAGACAACTACCAGAGGTTCAAGGTTGATTCAGAAGTGGTCAAGGAACGAGGAATACCATTGGTGATGTACGATGGATCTTGGCTGAAAGCAGAGAATGTCAGAAAGATGTTTACCTGTGCTTTATTGACTACACAAAGGCTTTTGATTGTGTGTATTGACAACATTGCAAAGTATGAGTATTCCAGAACGCTTAGTTGTGCTCATGAGGAATCTGTACCTGGACCAAGAGGCAGTTGTTCGAACAGAACATGGGAACACTGAATGTTTTAAATTAAGAAAGGTGTGCGATAGGGTTGCATTCTTTCACTATACTTTCTCAACCTGTATGCTGAGTAAGTAATCTGAGAAGCGGGGTTATATGAAGAAAAACATGGCATCAGGATTGGACGAAGGCTCATTAACAACCTGAGATATGCAGATAATACAACCTTGCTTGCTGAAAGTGAAGAGAACTTAAAACATTTACTGATGAAGATCAAAGAGTACAGCCTTTGGTATGGATTACATCTCAATGTCAAGAAAACAAAAATCCTCACCACTGGACCAAAAAACAACATTCTTACCAATGGAGAAAAGATTGAAGTTGTCAAGGACTTCATTCTTCTTGGATCAACTAACAACACTCATGGAAGCAGCAGTCAAGAGATCAAATGATGTATTGCATTAGGCAAATCTGTTTCCCAAGACCTTTTTAAAATGTTGAAGAACAAAGATGTCAGCTTGAGGACTAAGGTGTGCCTGACCCAAGCTATGGTATTTTCAATAACCTCATACGCATACAAATGCTGGACAGTGAATTAGGAAGACCATAGAAAAATTGATGTCTTTGAGTTATGGTGTTGGAGGAGAATATTGAAAGCGCCATGTGCTGCCAAAAGAACTAATAGACCTGTTTTGGAAGAAGTGCGGCCAGAGTGCTCCTTAGAGGCCAAGATGGCCAAACTTCATATCTCATACTTTCGATATATTCTCAGGAGGGTCCAGTTGCTGGAGAAGGATATCATGTTTGGTAGGGTGGAGGGTCAGAGAAAAAGAGGGAGATCCCCAATGAGATGGATTGGCAAAGTGGCAGCATCAATGGGCTCAAGCTTGGCAATAGTAGTAAGGTTGGCCCCGGATCAGGCAGTGTTTCATTCTGCTGTGCATAAGTTCACTATAGGTTGGTACCTGCTCGATGGCACCTCGCAACAACAACAACATACATAGGTAACATATTGAATGATCAAGACAGCACCAAAAGAAGATAGAAGGAATGCACAGAGTCATTATATCAAAAAGAAATTGTCGATGTTCAATCATTTCAAGAGGGAGCATATGATCAAAAGCCAATGATCTTGAAGGAAGAAGTCCAAGGAGCAGTGGTCATTGTCAAAGAACAAGGCACTGGGAATTTATGGAATACAAATTGAAATCTTTCAGCAAAGTGAGTCAGCACTGGCTGCACTCACTCATCTATACCAAGAAATTTGGAAGACAACTACCTGGCCAACTCACTGGAAGAAATCTGTACTTGCACCCATTCCAAAGAGAGGTGACCCAAAGGAATGTGGAAATCATACATTGACAGAGAACTTCCAGAACTTTAAACCAGTTTCTAAAGAGGATGTGTGGGACAAGATATATCATTGCTGACATCAGAGAATATCAGAAAGTTGTTTACTTGTGCTTTATTTACTACATAAAGGCTTTCGATTTTGAGGATTATGACAAGCTGTGGACAAAATTGTGAAGTGTAAGTATTCTGGAACGCTTGATTGTGCTCATGAGAAATGTGTACATAGACCCAAAGGAAGTTGTTTGAACAGAACAAGGGAACATTGAATGGGTTTAAATTTAGGAAAGGTTTGTGCCAGGTTTGTATTCTTTCACCATACGTATTCAATCTGTATGCTGAACAAACAATCCAAGAAGCTGGATTATATGAAGAAGAACATGGCATCAGGATTGGAGAAAGATTCATTAACAATCTGCGATATGCAGATGTTATGACCTTGCTTGCTCAAAGCCAAGAGGACTTAAAATACTTATTGATGAAGATTAAAGAGCACAGCCTTTGGTATGTGTTGCACCTCAATGTAAAGAAAACAAAAACGCTCATCACTAAACCAATAAACAACATCTATATAAATGGAGAAAAGATTAAAGTTTTCAATGACTTAATTTTGCTTGGATCCACCATCAACACTCATGGAAGCAGCAGTCAAGAAATCAAACAAACTTGCATTAGTCAAATCTGCTGCACCATACTTCTTTAGTGTTTGTTAAAGAACAAAGATGTCAGTTTTAGGACTGTGGTGCGCCTGACACAAGCCATGGTGTTTTCATTAATGTCATAAGCATGTTTGTGGAATAATTGATCCATTTGAGTTACGGTGTTGGAGGAGAATATTGAAAGTACCATGGACTTCCAAAAGAACAAATAGATCTGTGTTGGAAAAAGTACAGCCAGGGTACTCTTTGGAAGACAGAATGGCCAGACTTTGTCTTTCCTATTTCAGACCTCTTGTCAGGAGGGACTAGTCACTAGAGAAGGATATCATGTTTGGTAAAGTGGAGGGTTGGAGAAGAAGAGGAAGACACCCAACAAGATGGATTGGCACAGTTGCAGCATCAATGGGCTCAAAGGTAGCAGCAATTGTGTGGTTGGCTCAGACTGGGCAGTGTTTTGTTCTTTTGTGCATAGGATCTCTATGAGTTGATACCAACTCAATGGCACCTAACAACAAGGTGGACTTCTGGTGTGGCACTATGGATTAGCACTGGACTGTGAACCACAAGTTCAGCAGTTCAAAGCCACCAGCTACTCCATGGAAACCCTATACAGCATTGCTATAGGTCAGAAACAAGTAGATGTTACTTAACAACAACAACAACGTAGATTGCTGTTACCACACTGTAGGATCAGCACTGAACTTTGAATCACAAGGTTTTAAGTTCTATTCTACCTTGGAAATCCTATACAGGGCTGCTTAGAATTAGAACTGACTCAGCGACACTTAACAAGGTAGCTCAAAGGTGGCAATGCCCTGCTCAAAGATGAAAGAGTAATGTGCTATTTTGAACATGTGAGTTCTTCATGGTAGCACCAATAATCCAATCCTACATATCAGGCTCCTGGAAAGTCTCTCTATTCCTCTCCCAAGTCTTCCATTCTAAGACATGGATCTATACATTTCCTGTTCTGGTTAATATGTAGAATCTTCAATATTATAAGAATGTGGGTCTATTCCTATTTTACTGTGTTATCTGTGACAGAAATGGTTTGAAATGACAAGTAGGATCTGTTCTTAACTCAATATTTTGTAAACTGGGGTTGGCCTGTATAGAAAACTAATGCTTTGAAGTTTAAAAAAAATATATTCTATCATGTGATTCTGAGGTTTGTGTATGGTTTCAGGATTTCAATGATTTATACTTGTTTTGATCCTGAAGAAAGTTTGTACAACTAAATTATTGTCTACCTGGGGTTCTACAAGCTGCTACTCTTCTAGCATTAATACTTTCATGTTTATCAAAGCTTTCAAGTTGGAAAACACTGTGCAAAAATGCAGAATCTGCTTCTACAAATTATTTACATTTAAATATGTTTTCAGACACAGGGCAAAAATATTTTCACTTTAAACAAATGTATTTTGTGAAGAGCATTTTTATGTCTGAGAAGGACTACTGTGTACTGTTGTTGTTTAATGCCATCAAGCAGGTTCTGACTCATAGCAACCTCTATTGGTTTTCTGAACTTTAAATGTTTGTGAGAGCAGAAAGCCTCATCTTTTTCTCAAGGAATGGCTAGTGAGCTAGAACTGCATACCTTGTTCACAGTCCAGTGCTTATCTTATGGAGTCACTATGCTTTGTGATTCTCTGTACTGCAATATGTAAAAATCTAAAAGGTTTTATTATATATTATATATTTAGTAACTTATTCTGAATTCAGCTTCATTTAAAAATAAAAATAATTAGTGAAATTTAATACAATAGTTACCACTGAAGTTAACTATTGAAGTTAACATTGAAGACAAAAATCATGTTTCATCTTTAACCCCAAAGAGTCATGCAGAATCTGATTCCTAACACATAATTCACCATTAATACATTTTAAATAAATGATTGTATTTGATAATCAAAATTCAACATGTCTGTAGTAAGATTAAAAATATATTTTTTTAAAAAATTATAGTGCCAACTTTTTGTTGTTAACGTTTATATTTATGGACATAAAGGTATTTGATGAGAGATGCTTCCATATACTTTGTGTAGAAACACTTGTTTTCAGAGCTTTTAAAGAATTGTTGTTGTTGTTAAGTCCGATCTAGTTAATTTTGACTCAAAGTAACACTGTATAGGGTTTCTGAGGAGGGCCTGCAAAGTTTGAACCACTGACCTAGCAGTCCAAACCAACCTTGTGGTCCAGTGCTTATCCTACAGCACCACACCAGGACTCCCTTTTAAGAATAGCTAGCAATAATTTTTTTAAAAATTTGTTTTCCCAAGAATATGAATACTTCATTGTTAGTTTTAACACTGTCGATACTAACACAATAGGATCCGGCTGGTGTGGAGGCAAGGCAGAAAGCAAACACTCTGTAACCTTATTGTTATGAATCCTTTCTTTTGAATGTAAAGATAAAATAAATAATATTTGGGGATGAATTGTATACAATCAGAATCCACAAGTCTGTTATTTCAGAGATTGAGGTTGGTACAGTTTTAAACATGTGTTAAATTGATTATAATATATATATTCTGATTTTGTATCATGGTATATCAAAGTGATCCACTTAAAAATAAAAAGCAAAACATTTTGATTTCTCTAAGCAAAACCATGCAGGCCATAAAACTGAGACAAGAAGTTTAGTCAAAATCAATCTTTTTCATCATTCCCAGTATGGAGGCTCCCGAATATCTCCTGGGGCTGTATTCCCCAGGCCTCCTAAAGATGTGGACACCTAGGAACCTATTCTTGCTATCTGAGTGAAGGTGGGGTGGGGGTGTCTCACAGTTAAAGGTTTTTCAACTCACAGAGCTGCAGACCCTTGCTCTGAGCTCAGGTTCTAGCCCCCAGTGCTACAAACAGCTGAAGAGGGGAGGGGTACCAGTACCACCAGATCAGAAGCACACACTTTTCAGCCTCTTCTTCCCACCTAAGAGTGCTGTGACCACGGGGAAGGTCACAATCATAGACACAGAGGGCAGCTGCCAACTGGGCTCAGACCCACGGGTCCACATGAGTCATGTGATCTCATACCACATATGATTTTGGTGTTGTGCAAACACCATATCATACACAGTTCTACATTACAATGGTTGTATATCCAAATTGCATAATATTCTATTTCACAGAATGTATCATGGACACTGGGAGAGCTGTGGCTCCATAAAAGAAACACTAAACTATGAACCACAAGGTTAGCAATTTGAGCCACGATCACTCTGCAGAGAAAGATGAGGCTTTCTGTTCTCACAAATGTGTAAAGCCTTGGTAACCATATACCAGGCCACTGAGAGTTGGAGTCAACACCACACACAGCAAGTAGCATCAACAACAAAGATAAAATACAGTGTGTGACTCTGAACTGATGCAAATCTGGTTCAGCAACAGGATTTAAAAAGGAAAGGTGCTTGGAACATTTGTTGTTGTTATTGTTAGGTGCCATCAAGTTGGTATCGACCCATAGAGACCTTATGCACAGCAGAAGGAAACACTGCCCAATTCTGGGCCAACCTCACCACTGTTGCCACACTTGAGTTCATCAATGCTGCCACTCGGCTAATCCATCTCGTTGGAACATAGGACAGGTAAAATACAGATGATGAAGTCAGTGCAGCCTTTTTTCTTCTTTCTGGTCTATTTCTTTTGTTTGGCTCTGCAGTTATAAAGACAATACTCCTCAAGTCCCCTGCTACTAACAGGACACATCATTTATCCTTTTTTCCCTTGCACTAACCTATTTTCCTTGATTTTAGGCTCAACATAAGATCGAAAGGCTTTGTTAGCTGTTATTCTCAGCTGCAATGGGCACCCTTCATTTGGAAATAAGTAAGGATAATTGTCCCTTTATAGTCTCTGTTTTCTTTACTTCAGAATAACTGAACCTATTAATTTCCCCTGCCTCCTGGGATAGCATACACTTCCAGATGCAGTGAATGAACTGCACAGTAGCAAGGGGACTCCATGCTTCTAAGAATGCTCCTAAGTATCAGGCAAGGTATTTGGGGGAAATGGTGATGATGATTCTTTTAAGAACAGTATGGTAGAAAATATGTCCTCCTGGTATCGCTCATTAGGATTAGCACCTGACTGCTAACCACAAGATTGGCAGTTCAAACCCAACAGCTGTTCTTTGGAAACTTTACATAAGATTGCTATGTGCTAGAACCAACTTGATGGCACTTAAAAACAAGAAGTTAGAAAATATTTTTTGCTTGATTTTCTTGTTTGTTTTGTTCTTTTTGTAGCTTGAGGGTCCTGTCTATGTTCTGGGGTACCTATTTATTCAGACTCCAGTATTTATATTTAAGGATTTCCTCCTATGTAAAAAATAAAAATAAATAAATAAAAATCAAGAGTTTTGTTTTTTTGTGTGTGTTTCTTATTTGATATAAACTTCAGAACTTACATGGATAGGAACCCATGGTAAAACCATAGACTAGAAATCACTACAGATAATATGACAGAGGAAATAATTTAAGTTTTCACAGAGAAAGAAGCAAACAAACTTAACATCAACTGAATAAGAAACTTCAGTTACTTTTTCAAGGCAATGCTCTCTAATGCATTCATTTATATTAATTAAGGATTCAATCTGGAACTTTTCAAAGGGCAACACATTTGTTAAGGACAATAGAAAATTTAATTATGGTAGAACTAGATGTCATTTTTCTATGTGTAGAATTTAATGACTACCACTGTGGCACTGCAGGTTAATGAGGCAGACTGCAATGTCGGTTTGAACCACAAGGTTGGAGGTTCAAGCTCACCAGCCACTCCTCAGAAACCCTAAACAGGATCACTATGAGTCAGAATTGGGTCGGCATCACTTAACAACAATTTCATTATATAATGTTGCTCTGTGCATTACAGAATGAAAAACTGAATTTTGAATACTTTAAAAAGACTAGATTTAAAATGATTAGATTTTCCTCTCAGGGTCAATGTTTAAAATCAAACCCACAATTTGTACTTTTTAAAGTCTGAAACATATTCATAATTATGTATTGGTTACTTTAAATGTTATATCAAGAATAATATTCATAAAGTATGCCAGCAAAAGTTATAGTCTATTTATAAGTACAAAAGAGACACTATCTCAGAGAACTTTCTCCTGAAGTATAGGCAAAGCTGAGAATAACTAGAGATTAATGGAAGCAAGTTCAGCTCAGTTCTCTCAGACCTTGGCTGAGGTCTGTGACTCACTTGGGCTTTATTAACCCAAGTAGAAAATTGTGTTAGGACAGGCCTCGTTAAAGTCAGATGATTCACCGAAAATGTTTTTTTCCCAGGTGGGAGAGTCAAAAAATAACAATAAAAAGTTTTCTATGGTCATAAAACTTCCAAGTCACAACTCTTGGGAATAAAGACAGAATGTTTTTTTAAAGAAATTAATTTGGGAAAATATAATGCACAATAAAAAGATAACATGTTTTATGTTTTGCTTCTATCGTATCATTATCATGATTATTTCAAATATTAAGTAATTTAAACAAGTAAGTCAAATGTACTTAAACAAACAAAACTACTATAACTATTTGCTCTTAAGGTAATTTGAGATGAACTGTAATATTTGAAATATGTTATTTTTGTTAAGTGCCATGGAGTCAGTTCCAACTCATAGCAACCCTGTGTAGGGTTTCTGAGGGTTTTTAAATTTGTGGATACAGAAAGCCTCTTTTTTCTCCTGAAGAGTGGCTGGCAGGCTCAAAAGGAGGACCTTGTGGTTCCTAGTCCAGTGGTTATCATGTGGAGTTACCATGCTCCTATTTGTAATAAAGTTGTTGTTGTTCAGTACCGATGAGACAGTTCCAATCCATAGCAACTCTATTTATGGTTTCTAAGGAGCAACTTGGGAGCTTGAACTGCCACCGTTGTGGTTCAAACAGACTTTATAGTCCAGTGCATTAATCTGCTGTGCCACATAAAATCACTTAGCCAAAATATGTGATAGCACAATTATTTGGACTGATCAGCATGTACAATTTGATAACTTTTAAAAGGAAAGCTAGTTTAGATATTAAATGCCCTACATCAAGACATAAAGGATTCAGTTATGCTAACCACCCTGGTTTGAATATAGAACATTTTTAAAGAATAGATATGGCAGTGAAATAACGCATACAAAAGGATTCTTTGGTAATGAACATTTGACATTGTGTTGTCTCAAACCATTATTTGAATAAGAAAGGCATATATATAAACTCACAATGAGAGGGAAACCACCTTATTATTGTATACTGTCCATCCTCTATTTTAGTCCATCAGATCAGGCCAGCATTTCCACTACTAAATTATGAAAAGGGTCTTTAAAATATAAAATGTATATTTAGATCATCTCAACAAATGTGTTTTATGGGATCTAGAAGTCCTCATCTTTCCCCACCAGAGCAACGGTAGATTCGAACTGCTGATCTTTTGGTTAGCAGTCCAGATTGTAATCCATTACACTACCAGCCAGAGTGCTCCTTGGAGGCCAGGATGGCCAAACTAGTCTCTCATACTTCTAACATATTGTCAGGATGGAACAGTTGCTGGAGAAGGATATCATGTTTGGTAAGGTGGAGGATCAAAAAAAAAAAAAAGACAAAGACCCCCAGTGAGATGGATTGGCAAAGTGGCAACATCAATGGGCTCAAGCATGACAACAATTGTGAGGTTGACCCAGGACCAAGCAATTTTTCGTTCTGTTGTGCATGAGTCACTATGAGTCGGTACCAACTGGATGACACCTAACAACAACAACAATATAACCTTCTGAGATGACCTCTATACCTTATATTTAACTGGTCCAGCAGATAGCTTTGGAATGGGCACAAATATGGATCTCTTCCAATCAGTTGGCCAGATAGTTGTCTTCCAAATTTCTTAGCAGAGATGAGTGAGGGCCTCCTCTGCTGTCTCACTTTCTTAAAATATTTCAAATTTTATTCCATCAATTCCTGGTGCCTTGTTCTTTGCCAATTCCTTCAATGCACCTTGGATTTCCTCCTTCAGTATCATTGGCTTTGATCTTAAGCTACCTCTTGAAACGGTTGAACATTAACCATTTCCTTTTGCTACAGCGACTCTGTGTATTCCTTCCATCTTCTCTTGATGCTTTCTGCATCATTCAATAATTTGCCCCCAGAATCTTTCAATAACAAAAGTCAAGGCTTGAGTTTTTTCTTCAGTTCCCCCAGCTTGAGAAATGCTGAGCTTCTTCCCTTTTGGTTTTCTGATTACAGATTTTGCACGTTTTGTTGTAATATCTGGTATTATCTTCTTGAGCTGATCTTTGAAATGTTGTGTTCAGCTCTTGGACCTCCTCATTTCTTCCATTTGCTTTTGCTTCTCTACGCTGGAGAGCAAGTTTCAGAGTCTCTTCAGACATCCATTTTGACCTTTTCCTTCTTTCTTGTCTTCTCAGTGACCTTTTGCTTTCTTCCTGTATGATGTTCTTGATGTCATCCCACAACTCTTCTGATATTCGGTCTTTAGTGTTTAATGTATCAAATCTCTTCTTCAGATGATCTCTAAATTCAGAGAGGGTATATTCAAAGTCATATTTTGGCTCTCGTGAACTTGTTTTCATTTTCTTCAGCTTCAGTTTGAATTTGCATGTGAGTAATTGGTGGTCTGTTCCACAGTCTGCCCCTGGCCTTGTTTTCACTGATGATATGGAGCTTTTCCATCTTCTATTTCCACAGATGTAGTCTATTTGATTTCTATGTGTTCCATCTGGCGAGGTCCATGTGTATAGTCGTCTCTTATGCTGTCTAAAGAAGGTATTTGAAATGAACAAATCATTGATTTTGCAGAATTCTAGTATGCGTTCTCCAGCATCATTTCTATCACCAACACCATAATTTCCAACTACTGAACCTTCCTCTTTGCTTCCAACCTTTGCATTCCAGTCACCAGTAATGATCAAGACATCATGAATGCATGCTTGATCGATTTCAGATTGAAGATCTTGGTAGAATTCTTCTATTTCATCCTCATTGACTTTAGTAGTTGGTGCACAAATTTGAGTAATAGTGGTATTAGACGGACTCCCTGTAGGTGCATGGATATTACCCTATCACAGACTAAGTTGTATCTCATGACTGATCTGGATATGTTCTTTCTGACAATGAATGCAACACCATTCCTCTTCAATTTGTCATTCCTGGTATAGTAAACCATGTGGTGCCCTGTATTAGAGCCCTCAAATTTGTCCCTATTTTTGCCTTGGTGACCTTGATACTTCTCAGATTCACATTTAGGTATTTAATCCATTCTGAGTTGGGTTTTGTTTATGGTCTTGTTTCAATCTTTTGCATATCAATTTCCAGTTTGACCAGCACCATTTGTTGAAGAGCCTATGTCTTCCCCACTCAGTATACTTTGGCCCTTTGACAAATATGAGTTGGCTGTATGTGTATGTATAAATTTCTGTATTCTCAATTCTGTTCCATCGATCTATGTTTCTTTCGTTGTACCAGTATCGGGTTGTTTTGACCACTGCTTTGCTTATCCTGGGTCTCTTTCCTTTTCATATATATTTTGTAATTGTTTTTTCCATCTCTCTGGAGAATATCATTGGACTCTGCATTGGGATTGCATTCTATATGTAGATTGTTTTGAGTAGTATTGACATTTTCACAATGTTAACTTTTCCTATCCATGAGCATGGTGTATTCTTCCATTTTTGTATCTTTTGGTTTCTTGTAGCTGTGTTCTGTAGTTTTCTTTGTATAGGTCCTTTGTTTCTCTGCTTATATTTATTCCTAAATACTTCATTCTTGGTGTGGCTATTTTAAATGGTATTGCTTTCTTAATTTCCTTTTCAGCACTGTCACTATTAATAAAGAAGCCAACTGATTTTTGAATGTTGAACTTGTATCCTGTCACTTTGCTGAATCTTCCAATGAGTGCTAGTAGATTTTTTTGCTGAGTCTTTGGAGTTTTATATGTATGTTGTTGTTGTTAAGTGCCGTCAAGTCAATTCCGACCCATAGTGACCCTGTATAGGGTTTCCAAGGAGCAGCTGGTGAGCTTGAACCACCGTCCTTGCAGTTCAAACGACTTTACAGTCTGATGCATTAGACTACAGCGCCACACCAGGACTCTATCATCTGCAAATAGGGAGAGTTTTACTTCCTCTTTGCCTATTTGGATGCCATTAATTTCTCTATCTTTCCTTATTGCTCTAGCTAAGATTTCCACCACAATATTAGATAGGAGTGGTGATAAAGGGCATCCTTGTCTGGTTCCTGTTCACAAAGGGAAGACTTTCAGTTTCTCTCCATTGAGAGTGATGTTAGCTGTTGGTTTTGTATATATGATCTCAATTATGTTGAAAATTTTCCTTTCAATTCCTACTGAGTTGAGTGTTTTTATCAGGAATGGATGTTGGACTTTGTCAAATGCCTTTTCTTCATCAATCGATATGATCATGTGGTTCTTTTCCTTTTTCTTATTTACATGGTTGATTATGTTGATTGTTTTTCTAACGTTGAACCATCCTTGCATCCCTGATATGAATCCCACTTGATCATGATGTATTATGTTTTTGATGTATTGCTGGATTCTGTTGGCTAGAATTTTTTTGACAAATCTATGTTCATGAGGGATATCAGTCTATAATTTTATTTCTTAGTGATGTTCTTTCCAGTTTTTTTTTTTTTAATTTGTTTTGTTTTTTAATGAGGATTATGCTTGTGTCATCGAATGTATTAGGACATTTTCCATCTTCTTATATATTCTGAAATAATTTGAGTAGAATTGGTGATAGCTCTTCCCTGAATGTTTGATAAAACTCACCAGTGATGCCATAGAGTTTTTTTGGTTGGGAGTTTTGATGACTTGGTTAATTTCTTCCTTTGTTATAATTCAAGTTTTCTACTTCACTCTGTGTAAATTTAGGTAGGTTGTAGTTTTCTAAAGATGCATCCATCTCTTCTAGATTTTCAAATTTGTTGGAGTACAACTCTTCATAATATTCCATTATTATCCTTTTTATTTCTGTTGGTTCTGTTGGGACATCATGTGGTTTCTTATGCTTGTTTTTTGTGTCGTCTTCCTCTTTTCTTTTTTTAGGTTTGCCATTGGTTTGGTGGTTTTATTAACTCCTTGAAAGAACCAGTTTCTTGTCCTATTGATTCTTTCTATAGTTATTTTGTTTTGTATCTCAATTATATCTGCTCTAATCTTTATTATTCCCTTTCTTCTGTTGACTGTAGGCTTACTTTGCTGGACTGTTTCTAATAGTTGGAGATGTTTTATTAATGTGTTGATTTTCATTCTTTTTTCTTATGTGCATTTGTTGCCAGAAATTGTCCTCTTAGAACTGCCATGTCCCAAAGATTTGGGTATGTTGTGTATTCATTCTCATTTGTTTCAAGGAACTTTGTGAGTTCACATTTTATTTCTCCTACTATCCATTAGCTTTTCAGCATGGTGTTTTTCAGTTTCCATATATTTGACTTTATTCCCTTGGTCTTCTTACTGTTGTTTTCTAATTTGATAGCATTGTGGTCTGAGAAGATGCTTTGTAGTATTTGATGTCTGTAAACTTATGGAGGCTTGTTTTGTGGCCTATTCTGGAGAATGATCCATTTACACTGGAAGAGTGTATGTATTGTGCTGATGTTGGGTTGAATGCTCTGTATATATCTATGATGTCAAGTTGACTGATTGTTTTATTTACTTCCTCTCTGTCTTTGCTGGGTTTCTTTCTGGTTGTTCTATCATGTTTTGAAAGTGGTGCATTAAAATCTCCCACTTTTATTGCAGATTTGTCTATTTCTTTCTTCAAATCTATTTGTGTTTGTGTTATGTATTTTGTAGCTTTTTTATTTGGGAGCATAGATATTTATGATGGCTATGCCATCTTGTTCAATTTATCCATTAATCATGACATAATGCCCATCTTTATCTATTATGCTGGGTTTTGCCTTAAAGTTAATTTTATCAGAGAATCTTATTGCTGTTCCTGATCATTTTTTTATTGCAATAGATTTGTATATTTTTTTCCAACCTTTGACTTTCAGTCTGTTTTTGTCTTTGTGTAAGTGTGTCTCTTGCAGGCAACACATGGAAGGGTCTTGTTTTCTAATCCATTCTGCCACTCTCCATCTCCTAACTGGTTCATTTAATCCATTTACATTCAGTGTAATTATCAATAGGTATGAATTAATTGATGTCATTATGGGTTTTTTATTGTTTATGTTTTGTGAGTGTGTGTGGTACTGCTGGTTTATTTGTTTTACATGCCTTCCTGTGCTGAGTTCATGGGGTTTTTTTGTGTGTGTGTTTTTTGTTTTTTTCCTTGTCAGTTTCCTCACAGTTTTAATATTCCCATGTTCTTCGATTTGCATTTTCTTTTATGTCGTGAAGTATTGATTTCCTTTGAATCCCTTTATATTCTATAAACTTTTCCCTTCTTTTAAAACAGTCTATTTTATCCTGTAAGGACCTTTAATAGCATAGTGGTTACAAGTCGGGCTTCTACTCTCAAGGGCAGCACTTCTAAACTACCAGAAGTTACATGGGAGACATATGAGGCTTTCTGCTCCTGTAAATATTTACAGCCTCAGAAACCATATGCAAGGTCACTATGAATTGGAACCAACTCCACAGCACATAACCACCAACCACCACCATCTCATCCTGTAATCTACCTGACCTCCTCACCACCTGGGTCTCTGATCTATGTTGTTACTTTCTTTCACATTGTAACTGTTTTAATCATAGACTGACCTTCTAGATCCTCTGAATTCTTTCTTATAGCTTTGTTCTGTTCTGGACTCTTTCATTTGGTGATTGAGTTCCAGGTAGTGCTGCCATGTATGTCAATATCTAGTTGTTGTCTGTTCATGTTGGGTCTCAGTCCAAACAACTCCTTTGAGGATGTTTTGAAGCACAGCTTTGGCTTCAGCAAAATCCCTTAGCTTCTGTTTATCCTGGAATGTTTTTATTACACCATCATACTAGATTGACAGCTTTGCTGGGTAGAGAATTATTTGTTGGAAGTTTTGTTTTGTTATTTTACTTTCAAGTTTTATATATGTCTCCCCATTGCCTTCTTGTTGGCATGGTTTCTGCTGAGAGATCAGAGGTGAATCTGATTTGTTTTCTTTTGTATGTAACACTTTGCTTTTCCCTAGCTGCTTTCAGGATTCTTTACTTGTCTTTGTTTTGGAGAGCTTTATCTTGATGTTTTTCTTTTAGGGTCTATCCTTTCTGGGGTTTGTTGAGTTTCTTGAATGCTTATCTTTTTGTTTTTCAGGATCGTGGAGAAATTTTCTTCCAGTAACTCTTCAACTATCTCCTCTGTGGACTTGTGTGATTCTTTCTGTTCTACAATGCCAATAATTCTCAAGTTATT
The DNA here is from genome assembly GCF_000296735.1 of Chrysochloris asiatica. Classification (NCBI taxonomy): domain Eukaryota; kingdom Metazoa; phylum Chordata; class Mammalia; order Afrosoricida; family Chrysochloridae; genus Chrysochloris; species Chrysochloris asiatica. The sequence continues at coordinate 468,367 of NW_006408766.1, forward strand.
CCTCTTTATATTGTCCAAAATGAGTGTGAGACTTTCTTAAGATATTTTTTATTCCTTTTTCTGCTTGCTCTTATATCTTAGTAGTATTGAGAAATTTGTCTTCCAGCTCGCTAGTTCTGGCTTCCATTTTTTCAGTTCTACTCTTTTGCCCTCAATGTATTGTCCATTTCTAATACGTTATTATTAATCATTTGGACCATTTTTTGAATGTTTTGAATTGTTCCCAATGTGTTATCTATCTTATTTGATTGTTCTTGTAGCACTTTCCTGATTTCTTATTTTTCTCAAATCTTCTGTGAAGTGTTTGGATACATTTCCATTTCATTTTACTGAATTCCTTCTCAGGTATTTCCAAACCCTGCCCTTCCAATGTGATGTCTAAGTCTATTTCCTGTTTATTTATCCCAGTCACTTTATCTTGTTTCTGGACATATGGTCATCTGTTTCTTGGGCATCTTCAGTAGTTAGCTGTGACTTCAATAATTAGATGACTGTATGCTGATGTTTTATTATAATTTCTGATTGCCTACAGTTAGATGTGATCAGAATATGGGATTCCCTTTTCACTCTTCTTATTACTCTATCAGAGTAACTGTAGCAGTTGTTGACTGCCTATCTGGTGTATGGCAGCTGGTATTGTCTCTTGCCTGGATGGTGGGATTTTATAGGGTGTGATTGTAGCTTGACTATAAGATCACAATTGCTGTCTCTTCTTGGGTAATGCAGGGAGAGAAGGAGCCCCCTTTATCTCTAAGGATGGGTTAGACATTCATTATGGGAGCACTGCTCTGATCCTTCCACCACTCCATCTTGCCCAAGATAGCCACTTTGGGAGCTGCTGAGGCTGACTGATCAGAAAACACCAGCTTTCTGCTTCCACTACAAATTCTACTGGCTATAAGCCTTCAAACTTTCCAAATATTCCTTTATATGTAGGTCATAGTTCTAACACTGTCCATTGAACCTGCTTCATCCAGAATTCTGTGGCATTGCGGGAAGAGGTCTTCACTGCACTTTTCCCCAATCTGCCATCAAGCCCTGCCTCCCCTGAACCTACAGTAGTCTTTATATGGAATCCAGGTATGTCAGTGGAAAGCACTAGACTACTAACTACCAACTACTACTAACTACTAACGAATTCATCACTCACTCCTTTCATACACTATACATGGTCACTATGAGTTAGAACTTGATGGAACTTAACAACAGCAGTCTTTATGTAATATAGTCACTGTAACTTTACGATTGTTTGCTAAGTGCTGTTAATGACTATGCCAGTTGTTTATTCTGAAAGGCAGTTGTTAGCATCTATACCATTAAAATGTGTTTTTGTTGTTAAGTGCCATGAAGTAGATTCTGATTCACAGTGACTGGGTATTGGGTTTCTGAGGAGTGGCTGCTGGGTTTGAAATGCCAACCTTCTGGTTAGAAGTCTAGTGCTTATCCTAAAGTACTATACAAAAATTTCAAAATGTGCTATGGTGGTTATGTGCCATGGAGTTGGTTCTGACTCATAGCAATCCTGTATAGGGTTTCTGAGGCTGTATATCTTTGCAGCAGTAGAAAGCCTCATCTTTCTCCTGAGGAACTGCTAGTAGTTTCAAACTGCTGACCTTGAGATTAGCAACCCAGCTTGTAACCACTATGCTGCCAGAGCTCCTTAAAATGTACTATATTGTTGTTAAGTGTCATCAAGTCAATTTCAATAGGGTTTTCAAGGAGTTACTGGTGAACTTGAATTGCTGACCTTGGAATTCAAATTGACTTGGCAGTCCAGTACATGAATCCAGAGCACTGCACCAGGATGCCAAAATGTGCTGTGGAGTCATGCATATTTTATTTTAAACTGTATTCAATTTATAATTGTATCATAAAGGCAATTTTATATCTATCCTTATTTACTACAACTTTATATGTGTACTTACAATTATGTTCCATAATAATGAGTGACAGGGAGAAGAAGGAAGAAGAGGAGAAAAAGGAGAGGTAAGAACAAAATAAGAATGACTAGGTGAAATGAAGAAGTTGAAGAAAATAAAGGTGATTGTTGTTGTAAATGAAATGCACGGAATACTTATTATGGCATATATTCTTCCAAGTACTTTATACATGAAATATTTATATATAATATATGTGAAGTATATATAATCAGTCTCCAGATTCAGCATCTATCTTATGTACAATCTGCAATTACAAACCAACAACATTAGCACCTATTATATTAAAAGGTTGCGGTATATCCAATGGTTCCAAATAAAAAAATAGATTGACTTTACTTTGCAATCTACATCAAAACATTATTATTACTATATTATTGTGTTAAAGATGTTTTTAATATAGCTGGAAATGCTTCTCTAACATTTTTATGCATAGTTTTGGTTGTTGTTGTGTGCCCATTCGGTCGGATCTGACTCACTGCAACCTTGTACAGGGTTTCCAAGAACGATTGGTGCATGTGAACTGCCAATACTGACATTTGATATAAACTGAACCTGGATCCCCGGTGTTATATTGTAGGATAAACACTTGACCATAAGGTCAGTTTGAACCTGAAGGTTGGTGACTCAAATTTACCAGCTGCTCCTCGGAAAACCCTAAACAGGGTCACTATGAGTCAGAATTGACTCACTGGCACTTAACAATAACAAATGAACTGAACCTAACTGTTCTAAACTGCATAAGAATTCAACTTAAGACAGACTTATGAGCAGAATGTGTTTATAATCTGGGGACTCACGCATGTGTGAATGTCGTAGTTCCATATGACAAGCACTGGACTGTGAATCAAGAGTTCAGCAGTTTGAGACCACCAGCTGCTCTAATGGAGAAAGATGTGGCTTTCTGACAAAGCCTCGGCACCCTATAAAGAGTTGCTATGAGTTAGAACTGAGCGGATGGCTCTTAACAAAAACAACATGTATGTATATATTGTTGATGTTGTTAAGTGCCATTGAGTTGGTTCCAACTCAAAGTAACCCTGCATATGTTTTCCAAGGAGTGGTTCAAACCAACCTAGAAGTCCAGTCCTTTATCCTACAGAACCACACCATAAATTCATGTGGTTGTGGTGGTGGCTGTGTGCCGTGGAGTTGGTTCTGACTCCTAGCGACCCTGTACAGGGTTTTCGAGGCTATAAATCCTTAGGTGATCAGAAAGCCTCATCTATCTCCTGTGGAACAGCTGATATTTTCAAACAGCCCAATTCGTAACCTCTATGCTACCAGAGCTCCATAGGAGACCCTTATTGGTATAAATGCATAATATATTTAGTTTCCATTTCTTTTACTGGGTAGTCATTATTAGAGTTTTGGTGTGGCACTGTGGAGTAATGTGCTGGACTGCAAAGTTGGTTTTAACTGTATGGTCGGCAGTTCAAACTGAACAGTTGATCCTCAGAAACCCTATACAGAGTCGCTATAAGTTGGAACAAACTCAACATCACATAACGACAACAACATAGTTATGATTATATACAAATAACATATAAATCATTAGTTTTACATTTAAAAACATATGCATAGATACATAAATATACACGCATGTATACTTCTTCCTTTTGATAAATGCAGTACTATTATTCCTAGAAAACAGATAAAGAAATTTAATATAGATAAGGGTAAGTGCTCACAATTGAAACAAGAATTTTAGCAGAGACTATGGCTATGCAGCTCACATTTCTACCTCCATAATGTTCCCTTTTTACATTCAAATGTAATACCTACCATATAGCATTTCTTAAAACTCAAATAATACTTATTCCTCATATATATATACCTTCAATGCGGGTGCCAAGTACTTATTGAATATTTTGAAATGTATAAATTAATATCATACTTGAGTTTTGCTACCTTTAACATTATAAATCTAATTTACATACATGCATATATAAGAAAATAAATAAAATTTAAATTAGTTACATGAGCATATGTATATAACTAAAATATTACATTAAGGGAAAGGAAGTAAACAAAAGATAGAATAAGCTTATGAAAGAAAAATATAAGAGATGAAGGAAAGAGAGAAAGGAAAAGGGAAAACAATCAGAGTGAACAAATTTTTAATTTTGATTTGATATTAAAATTTAGGATGCAGAATAGTTTTTCACGTAATTTGTATATCACATATTGAACATAGTTAAAACAAAGCATCGTCAATATTTCAGTTTAAGAATGAAAGTGATACACATTAAACACCAAAAATTTATACTTTATGATGTAATTGTATGTATCCCAGACAATCAAGATTTACAAACACACATTAATCATATTTTAAGTATAAAAATAAAGCTGTTACATGTAGTAAAAGTTATTATCATTATTGAAATGTTAATATGAACATTTCCTTCTTAGTTAAGAGAGACAAATTTATAGTTATTTCACTAAATCTGCAGGGTTCTGGAACAAAGTAACTTATTGGATTTAATATATTTCTCATAAAAATGTCTCAGAAGTATTATTTTCATGCTTGACACAACTTTTCATAGAATTTGTGATTTTATATGTGCAAAATGGACTAGTTTTATTGGATGATAAACTCTCAAATTACAGGAAATTTAAAACTTAAAGATTTCTCTTTTAAATAGAGCAAAGAACTTTGGTTGGCTCTATATGAAATATGGATCCTTACATGAGTTCATTTTACCAATGATAATGTAATTATAATAGTTGTAGGTTACTTTTAAGAATATCTCTCTGGGTTGGAATTGACCCAATGACACTTAGCAACATTTTTTATTTATTTATTTTCAAATCTACCTTTTTCCCCCCACTCTTAATAACTTCATTTGAAATACTATAAAATAAAACCTCAAGTAGCAAAAGAGTCAAGATTCAGGAATACTTTCCCCTATCAGTTTTAGAAACAAAATAGCATCTAATGAATATTTGTTGTTGGAGCCAAAGTATTAAGTATAACATTGGGGGCCACGAAGAGTCAGGATTGATGGAAGCAGTCTTGTACTTTTGGCTTACTGTTTATAAAATCTAGACTTTGATTCCTAGGCACATGACTCTAGATCATAATGAATTCATTAGGATAATTGTACCAGTGAGGCCTCTTGGTTGATAATATTCTGACTTTGGGATTTCCCCACTCATATTTCAGCAGCAGCAGCAACACCCAATTCACAATAGTTTTGAAAACTAAAGGATATAATTCATGTAAAGCCAGTATGAAGTCTGAGGAACCTTGGGCCCTCAACAACATTTATCTCTATTTCTTAGTTAGATTGTAATTTTCAACAGGTATTACAATTTGACAAATTACCTCAAAGTGTTCTACCCAGAACTAAAACCACTGGTGCAGTCTACCTATTATTTATTTAATATAATTTATTAATTAAATAAATCTAATTTCCTGTTAGACCTGTTAGAGCAACATCAGACAATTAATTTTTATTAATCTTAGTATCTAGTTATAGAGTACTGGTGTGGCATTGTGAGTTAATACGATGGACTGCAGAGTCAGTTTGAACTGCAAGATCGGTGGTTGAAACTCACCAGTCACTCCTCTGAAACCCTATATAGGAGTGATATGGGTTGGAACTGACTCCATGGCACTTAACAACAATCGAGCTATACCCATCATCTCTTTTAACATTGCTATTGCTAAGTGATTCTCTCTATCTTATGGTTGCATTTTTTGGATTTAGGACAGTTCCAACTCTTAGGGACCCTATACCCAACAGAAACAAACAAAACATTTACTAATCCTGCACTATCTTCAAAATCTTCCTTAAGTTTTAATGCATTGTTTCATCCACTGGGATAATCCATTCCATTAAGGGCCTTCCTCTTTTTCACTGACTCACTGTTTTTACATTATTATCATAAAGTCCTTCTCCTTCTCCGGGACTTGTCCCTTGAGATAACGTGTGCAAAATAAACTAATAATAGAAAAATAATATAAGAGATGAAGAGAGTAAGAAATAAGGAAAACCAGTAATTAAAGAAAAGAAAAGTTTAGGAAATTTTAGTTTCAATTTTATATTAAAATTTAAAATGTAGAACAAAGTCTCACCATCCTCACTTCAAAGGAGCATTTTCTTTCAAAGGCTGAATTTCTTACCAGGCAGATTGGCTCCTACTGGCAGTCCATGGTATAGTCTGTATTTTTTGCTAACGGCATAACTCAAAGGCATCAATTCTTTTTCAGTCTTCCATATTCATTGTCCAGCTTTCTGAAGCAGATGAGGTGACTGGAAATACCATGACTTGGATAAGGTACACCTTAGTCCTCAAAGTGACATCTTTGCTCTATAACATTTTAGGAGATTTTTTGCAGCAGATTTGCCCAGTGCAATAAACTGATTTATTGACTGTTTTCATTGGTGTTAATTGGGATCTACGTAAAATAAAATCCTTGGCAACTTAAAAGCTCTGTACTTACCATGATGTTTATTACTCCAGTTGTGAGACATTTTGTTTTGTTTGCACTGAGGTGCAATCCATAGGCTTTGGTCTTTAATCTCAGTAAGTGCCTTTCAGCCTAAAAAAGTTATTTCATATGCATATCTCAGGTTGCTAATGAGCCTTCCTTAACATTTATCACATTACAATGCTTCTTGTAAGTTTTGACCCATCACTCTTTCTTGTTGAAATTCTGAGTCCTTAGGTGTGGCCCTGTGGGTTAATGAGACAGCAAAGCTATTTGAACTGCAAGATCGGCGGTTCAAGCTCACCAGCTACTCCTTGGAAACCTTATACAGGGTCGTTATGGGTAGGAATCGACTCAACGGCACTTGACAACAACAACATTTTTTTATACAAATTATGTACCAAATCTACTTGTTTTTCCTCATACATAACTTTTGTGGTTATACCTCCCAGGGAGTCCTGGTGTGGTACTGTGGGCTAATGCATCAGACTGCAAAGTCCTTTGAACTGCAAGGCCCGTGGTTCAATCTCACCAGCTGGGCTTCGGAAACCTTATACATGGTCACTACAGGTTGGAATCTACTCCACCATGGCACTTAACAACAACATGATAGTTTTCAAGTTCCAACATGAATGCATTTAACTATTGAAAACAGCAGGACCAAATTTAATGATGTACTATAATCTTCTCTTCAGGGTTGCTCCATTGTGTACTTTCCTTCATCTAGTTAAAGTGAATACATTTTATAATCAAGTTCAATTTTATGTATCTTAGATATTATTGTTGTTGTTAGGTACCATTTAGTCTGTTCTGACTCATAACATTACGCACAACAGGATGAAAACACTGCCCAGTCCTATGCCATGCTCTCAATTGTTGTTATGTTTGAGCCCATTATTGCTGCCACTGTGCCAATCCAGCTTGTTGGGGGACTTCTTCTTTTTCACTGACCTGCCACTCTATTAATCATGATGTCCTTCTTCAGGGATTGCTCCTTCCTGACAACATGACCAAAGACAGAGAGACAATGTCTTACCATCCTGGTTGCTAAGGGACATTCTGGATGTACTGCTTCCAAGAAATATTTCTTTGTTTTTCTAGCAGTCCATGGTGCTTTCAACATTCATGTCCAACACCATAATTCAAATGTATCAATTCTTCCAAGGTCTTTCTTATTCACTGTCCAACTCTCATATGCCTATAAAATGATTGAAAATATCATGGTTTGGATCAGACGCAGCTTTATCCTCCAACTGACATACTTGCTCTTTGACACTTTAAAGAAGACTTTTGCAGCTGATTTGAGTAATGCAATAAATTATTTGATTTTTTGGCTGCTACTTCCATGAGAGTTAATTATGGGTCCAAGCAAAATGAAGTCTTTTGACAGCTTAAATCTTTTATAAATTTATCATGATGTTATTTACTGTTCAGTTGTAAGAATTTGTCTTTCCTTTACATTTAAGTATATAATCCACTGTGAAGGCGGAGGGTTTGATCTTCATTAACAAGTGCTTCAAATCATGTTCTTGTTCAGAAAGCAGGGTTTTGTCAGCTATATATCACAATTTGTTAATGAGTTTTCTTCCAATCCTGAAGCTGTGCTCTGCTTCATATAATCTATCTTCTCGAATCATTTGGTCATCTTACAGATGGAATAAATATGGTGAAATGACCCAACCTAGCGAAAACCTTTCCTGATTTTAAAGTACTCAGTAGCCCCTTGTTCTGTTCTAATCATTGCCTCTTGGTCTATGTCCACGTTCCCCATGAATACAAGTAAGTGTGCTGGAATATCCATTGTTTTCAATTTTACCCATAGTTTGTTATGATCCACACAATCAATTGCCAATTTAAATGTCTTTGGCATCCTCTGTTTTTAGGAGCTCTGGTAGCATAGTGGTTACGAATCAGGTTGCAAATCCCAAGGTCAGCATTTCAAAACTACCAGCTGTTCTGTGGGAGAAAGATGAGGCTTTCTGCTCCCGTAAAGAATTACAGCCTTGGAAACCATGTGCAGGATCGCTATGAGTCGGAACTGACTCCATGGCAAATAATCACCAACCACACCATCTGATCAACTAGTGGTTGGTCTTAGACAGTAGGATATAACGAATGAAGCATCCAAAACCCAATCTACCATAATTGATCTAACATTCTTTTTTAGAAAGTAGATTAATGGCTTTATCATACTCTTCTAAAATTGAAATTGCATTCATTTAAAAACAATTTTAAAGGGCACAAAATTGAATTCATGCCTCTAAAAAAATTTACTACATAAGCTTTTTTTTAAAAAAAATTTGCATTTCCTGCCCCAATTGATAGAACCATAAGATACATTAGCACAAAAAGATACACAAAAGTTATACAAACCTTTTTTTACAACAACAAAGGAGTATTGGCTTAGGCTTCTTATGTACAACCAAATACTTCATGTGATTTGTTTTCTTGATTTGAAGTTTATGGTCATGGGAAATCCCCATTTATTGGCCTAATGCATTATTTAATGTTTCTATGGACTTCACGGAAACCCTATACAGGGTCTTTATGAGTTGGAACTGAATCTCAATCTCCATAGCACTTAACAACAACAACAAAAATTTACTTATAGTTTGGTGAGTAGTGCTGGAGGTTTTAAAATCTTTTAAGTGGTTATCCAAAGCACAATAGAGCTCTAAACATCTGACAGAATAGAGGAAGGGGAGTTCCGAACAAGAGAAGATATGGAATGCATGGCTAATTGACTCCATCAACAAGTGCTTCCTTTGAGTCCAGAAGAACTGAATGGTACCCACCTATCATCCATCCCTATCATCACTGAACAGTTTGACCAGGGATTACATAAAATAAGCATAACCAAAAGAGGAGAAAAGCAGAATTGAATTTCAAATACTCCTAGACTCTCAGCTCCTTCATAACAAAGAAGCCAGTGTAATCCTACATATGGTTGACATGCTGTGTGTCATATGATCTTTTAATTCTGATCACAACATATTAAGCCAAGGCCTGGTTTCTTAGTCAAATAAAGCATCTGTGACATGAAATGCTACTGATGACAAGAGCTGGTCTTGTCTGTTTAAACTGAGACCAACAGAGTAAGTGAGATTCTCTCATTCCTTTGAATTTTAAATACAAGATTGCAAAAGGAAAAGAGACTTACAAATTATGTGTGTGTGTATGTATATATATATATATATATATAGGAGCTCTGGTAGCATAGTGGTTATGAATTGGGTTGCGAACCTCAGGGACAGCAGTTTGAAACTATCAGCGGTTCCACAGGAAAAAGATGAGGCTTTCTGCTCCCGTAAAGGTTTACAGCCTCGGAAACCCTGTATAGGGTCGCTATGAGTCAGAACCAACTCCACAGCACATAAAAATAATAACACCAATATGGACACACACATAGAGAGATGTGGTGCCTTGAATGTATTTGATGTGGCTTTTCTATCCATGAAGTCTTCTTAATTCTGACCAAGTGGTTGAGGTGGTGGTTGTGGTTATGTGCCGTGGAGTCACTTCAGACTCATATCAACCCTATATATGGTTTCTGAAGCTGTAAATCTTTAGGGCACAGACAGCCTCATTTTTCTCCCACAGAACACCTGGTAGTTTCAAACTACTGACCTTGGGATTAGCAGACCAACTAGTAACCACTTTGCTAGCAGAGCTCCTTGAGTGATTGTGTGGGATCATGCAAATAAGGTATCTTGTTATTGTTAAGTGCTGTCAGGTCTGTTCCAACCCAAGGGACCCTGATCCCATGATCATCAAAAAGGAACAGCATGAGTACAGCATGACAGAGGTAAGAGCAAGAGGCAATGGTGAAGATCGCAGCCGAGACAACTGCTGAGGTGGTGGTGGCATGGAGAAACAGAACAGCTTCCAGCTCTAGGTCTATGAACTGGATAAAGCTGACTACCTACAAGCAGGAGACAGGCTTGCAGATTGTGCCCTTTGGACATTCATAATCTGGGCAAAAGTGCTTTGTATTAAGTATCCAAGCTATGCAGAGGCCAAGGGGCTGCATGGCTGAGCGGCCTGAGAAGAGTGAGGTGTGCTGCAATCTGGCAGACAAGAGGCATTTCTGACTACAGAACTGCTCCATCCGGAGTCGGCTTTGATCCTGAATTGTACCCTGTTTACTTCCCTCATAAATACCATAATCATGAGTATTGTTAGGAGTCCTATGTGGCCTTTGCAATGTATTATTGGACCCTGATGTGAAGCAGAGAGTGCTGTGGGAGGAAGGGTTTGTACCAGAATAGGTTAAAGGTGGTTGTAGGGCAGAAACATGTTTGAGCTCTACTTCAAAGGAATTGGCCTTTGACTGATTTTGAGTTTGATTCTCTTTCTTCCTTGCGAAGTCAGGAGAAATCGGACCTGTCTCCCACATGGTTTTAACAACAGATAAGGAAATGGTAGATATATACATCTGTCATATACTCCAAACTTAGGGAGTGCTTTGGCTCTATATGATAAGTAAAGGACTGCTAACCACAAGATCAGCAGTTCAAGTCTACCAGCTGTTCCATGAGACAAATATTAGGCTTTCTGCTCCTATAAAAATTTATAGCACCATATATGAACTGGAATCTACTTCATGGTACTTAACAACAACATACTTCTAACAGCAAAACAAAACACAAGAATATAAAGTTTTAGATTTCTAGAAGTTACTGGATAAAATTATGAGAAAAAAAAACACTATTTTATTTTGCTTAGATATAATAATTATATTTAAAAAACAAACAAACAAACAGAAAAACATGTCTAACCAAGAAAATTCTTTTGGCCTTACATATTTAAGGGTTTTATTTATAGTCTCACTTAATGTTTAAAGCCCAAGCTTTTACTACAGTCTAATTTCTAATTAGAAATGAAATTTGAGTTCCTTATTATCTGTGTCATCTTTAGAAAATGTGTTTCTTTGTTTGCTTGTGTATAAAATGGAGAAAAGAACAGTCCCGGTGCATTGTGTTGCTTCTGAGGAGTAAATAACATAATACATCCTCTCAGTACAGAGCCACGATCGTCATTTCATTGTTATTCCAGTGTTATTTCTTGTTGAACAGTGAATATTTTCTCACTAGCTTTGTTTTATTCAGGCAGCCTTAGGCAAACAAATGGCAAAGAAAAATAGTTTTTTTTTTCCCACTCTCCTACTTAGGTTCTGACTACCCTTACACATTTTCCTTATTTCTTCTTTAAAAAGAAAAGCAAATCAAAACAAATTAAAAAAAGTACTGGTTTCACTCTGTCTCACTTTATCATACTTAAACAAGTCCTGTCTTCTTTAAACAATTATCTATATTAAAATTTCTCATTCTTTTCTATTTTGATCCAAATCTGTCTAACTACCATAACATGATGGATTATGATGTGATAAACAATTAGTCAAAAATACATTGGTCAATATATGTTGTCATTGTTGCTAACTGCCATCGAGTTGATTTGGTGTACATAGAGACTATGTTATTGTTGTTGTTGTCAGGTGCCATCGAGTCAGAACCGAATCATAGCGACCCCATGCACAGCAGAACAAAACAATGTCCGATCCTGGGCCAACCTCACTACCGCTGCCACACTTGAGTCCATCAATGATGTCACCTGGCTGATCCATCTCGTTGGGGGTCTTCCTCTTTTTCTCTGACCCTCCATCTTACCCAGCATGACATCCTTCTCCAGTGACTGTTCTCTCCAGAAAATGTGTCCAAAGTATGAGAGATGAAGCCTAGCCATCTTGGCCTCCAAGAAGCACTCTGGTTGCACTTCTTCCAAAACAGATCTACTGGTTCTTTTGGCAGTCCATGGCACTTTCAGTATTCTCCTCCAATACCACAACTCAAAGGCATCAATTTTTCTACGATCTTCCTTATTCACTGTCCTGCTTTCGCATCCATATGAGGTTATTGAAAATACCATGGCCTGGGTCAGGTGCACCTTAGTCCTCAAGCTGATATCTCTGCTCTTCAATACTTTAAAAAGTATTTCTTCTTTAGTTCCCCCAGCTTGAGAAATGCTGACTGTGTTATTCCCTTTGGTTATCCAACTCTATATCATTGCATATTTTATTATAGTATTTGGTTTTATCTTCTCAAGCTGATCTTTGAAATTTTCTGTTCATCTCTTGGACCTCTTCAATTCTTCCCTTTGCTTTAGCTTCTCTACGCTGGAGAGCAAGTTTCAGAGTCTACTCTGACATCCATTTTGACCTTTACCTTCTTTGTTGTCTTCTTAATGACTTTTTGCTCTCTTCGTGTATGATGCTCTTGATGTCATCCCACAACTCTTCTGGTCTTCGGTATTTAGTGTCCAATGCATCAAATCTGTTCTTCAGATAGTCTCTAAATTCAGGTGGGATAAATTGAAGGTCATATTTTGGCTCCCGTGGACTTGTTTTCATTTTCTCCAGTTTCAGTTTGAATTTGCATATCAGTAATTGATGATCTGTTCCACAGTCTGCCACTGGCCTTTTCTTCACTGATGACATGGAGCTTTTCCATCTTCTCCTTCCACAGATGTAGTCAATTTGATTTCTACGTGTTCCATCTGGTGAGGTCCATGTGTATAGTCGTCTGTTATGCTGTCTAAAGAAGGTATTTGAAATAAACAAATCATTTGTCTTTGCAGAAATCTATCATTTGTTCTCCAGCATCATTTCTATCACCAAGTCCAAATTTTCCAACTACTGGACCCTCCTCTTTGCTCCCTACTTTTGCATTACAATCATCAGTAATGAGCAATACATCTTGATTGCATGTTTGATCGATTTCAGATTGAAGAATTTGGTAGAATTCTTCTATTTCATCTTCACTGGCTTTAGTGGTTGGTGAATAAATTTGAATAATAGTGGTATTAACTGGGCTTCCCTGTAGGCACATGGATATTATCCTATCACTTATAGCATTGTACCTCATGACTGATCTGGATATGTTCTTTTTGACAGTGAACACAACATCATTCCTCTTCAATTTGTCATTCCCTGCATAGTAAACCATGTTGTTGTTAGATTCAAAATGGCCAATACCTGTCCATTTCAGCTCACTAATGCCTAAGATATCGATGTTGATGCGTTCCATTTCATTTTTGACAACTTCCAATTTTCCCAGATTCATATTTTGTACATTCCATGTTCCAATTTTTAATGGATGTTTACAGCTGTTTCTCTTCATTTTGATTTGTGGCCCATTAGCAAATGAAGGTTCTGTAAGCTTTTCTCTACTTGGAGGAGGCAGTTTTCCCCCCAGTCGCATTCTGAGTGCCTTCCCACTTTCCAGTCCTGTATCTGACAATGTTTCTCTGCTATTCATAGAGTTTTCAGTGACTAGCGATTCAGAAGTAGTTTGTCTCTCTTTCTTCCTAGTCTGTCTTTGTTTGAAAGCTCATCTGAAACCTGTCCACCATGGGTAACCCTGCTGGTTATTTAAAATACCGGTGGCATAGCCCTCAGAATCACAGCAATTCAAACCACCACAGCAGGACAGGCAGATGAGTGGTGGTTGCGTGGTTGCTGTTAAATAGGAATCTCCTTGTGCTAGGGCCCTTAAGTCTGGCTCAAAGGCAGGATTTCTGTCCTTGGATGTCAATCAAGAGGCAGAAGAGCAGCAGGGGCTACTGGTTTGTAGTGAGATGCTATGGGCTGGGCTTTGGGTCTCTAAGTTGGTTGATACCTCCTCTAAGCCAAGATCCAAGGGTTAGGCTAGGAAGGTGTTCTCTTGTCCAGGATAAGTAGGACAGCCTGGCCTGCCCCTGCAGTCTCTTCTCACTAGGTAGTGTCTCCCCTTCGACCTGGTCTCCAGACACCTCTCACCCCGCCGCTCTGTGGTCTGGGTTTCATTTAACACCCCCACCAGGTCTGTGCAGTTGTCGCACATCCTTTAACCTCTGCCCTCCATGATAGAAGCCCTCACGCTAGGTTAGATAAACCTTAATCCTTAAAGTGACATCTCTGCATTTTAGAGGTACTTTACACTACAAGTCACAATGCAATATAGTCTTTAATTTCTTGACTTCTGCTTCCATGGATGTTGACTGTGAATCCAAATAAAGTGAAATCTTTGATAACGTCACTCTTTTCTGCAGTTATCATGATGCTGTTTATTGGACCAGTATTTAAGATTTTTTTTTTTTCTTTAGCTGAGGTACGATTCATACTGACAATTGTACTCTTTGATATTTATTAGCAAGTACTTCAATACTCTTCAATTTCAACATGAAACATTGTGTTATATTTGTATTACAGGTAGTTAATGAGTCTTCCTTTAATATTAATACTATATTCTTCTTCATAGAGTCCAGCTTTTCAGTATATTTGCTAAGCATACAGATTGAATAAGAACAATGAAAGAGTACAATCTTGACACTCACCATTTCCTTATTTTTAAACTAGGTTTCTGGTGGTTATGTGCTGTGGAGTAGGTCCCAAGTCATAAAAACCTTATATAGGGTTTCCAAGGCTGTAAATCCTTAAGGCAGCAGAAAGACTCATCTGTCTCCTTGGTAGTTTTGAACTGCTGACCATGAGATTAGCAGACTTGTAACCACTATGCTACCAGAGCACCTTTAAACCACATTGCAACCATTTATGTTTGAAGAATTACTTCTTGGTTTATGTACATGTTCCACATGAAAATAATTAATTACTCACAACTTGTGTTACATAACAAAATTACAATACATAGTTTAAAAACAGTAAATGTAATAATGAACTATCAAAATATAGGCAATAGAGAGACGCAGGCTGCAACAATGAGTTGCAACAGCACAGCAGTGATTGTGAGGATGGTACAGAACTGGGCACTCTTTCGTTTTGTTGTACATAGGGCCACTATGAGTCAGAAATGATCATTAACTAATACACACATACATACACATGTGCAAGCACCAGACTGTTAACCACAAGGTTGGTGGTTCAAA
>NW_006408766.1:484743-488272 GCF_000296735.1 Chrysochloris asiatica
ATCTAGTTTATTTTTTAAAAACAAACATCACTGATGCTTGACTCACAGGCTTTATTTACATTTGTCTACAGCATTTCTTTATGAAATGAATTAGTACAGTTTTGTTAAGCCAAATGAAATCATAATCATCTGAGTTGTCTGTAAACTACTATTAGCTAAATCTATAACCTTGCACTTGCTTGTTGTTGTTATGTACCGTGGAGTCAGTTCTGACTCAGAGCAACCCTGTACAGGGTTTCTGAGGCTATAAATCTTTATGGGAGCAGAAAGCCTCATCTTTCTCCCGTGGAACATCTGGTAGTTTCAAACTGCTGCCCTTTCAGTTCACACCCTGATTCGTAACCACTACACTACCAGAGGTCTTTGCATTTGCTTAGTACAGCCAATGTGTTAAATACAGAAAACATAAGAATAAACCGTGTAGAATCTAGATCATTTGATCTGGGAAATTTAGAAGGTAGATTTTCAAGAAGTCAAAGGCACAATTACAAGAGAGTAAAAGTTCTTGTGAAACCTACACTAAATGTAGCAAAAAAATAAGGCATAAAAAAACCTGGGGAAGTTCAATGTAAAAATACTATTAAAATAGTTTTACATAAGATATTATGTATTCATCTCTAGATCAGTTCTGAGAAAAACACTCATTTTAAAATAAAATAAAAAAAAAATTGTTTGGCCTGTCTATTAGATATCCCAAAATGTTTTCATTTTCAATTAAATTGCAGTACATATTAGTATTAAGGAAAAAAAAAAAAAACAAGAAAACTAAATCAATATCCCATGACAAAAAGTCCCCAAGCACAAACTGCTGATTTCCCTTAATATATTTACCTTGCATTTTCACTGAAGATACTGTTAAGAGAATCTTTATTTTTAAACCCGAAGACAGAGTGGAGCTCAAAATGACCAAATTTTAATTTTGAGAAATAAAACAAACTCTGAAAGTATTTTAATCCATGAATAACTTTAAGTGAATGAGAACAATGACTTCTGCTTATATCATGTAAAAACAAGCGTCCACCTGTACTTCAGAAGAAAACTGTGTGCAATGGTGTTTACAGTTAAACATTTCAAGGTAAATGTTTATTTAAATTCACAACATCCCTGTTGACCTTTCATCCAAAGAAAAATATATTTCAACTTTCTACAATTAACAACTAACAGCTGTCCATTAACAACTATGATTTAGTCATGTTTACCCCATCACATATGACAACTACATTTTTAAGGATACCATACAAAACTTCTTCAAATATTATGATAAACATCTCAAAATAAGATTTTCTTTCCTCATCAGCCAATAATATCAATAGAGAAAAGATGAATTGTTAGATTGAATTACTTTCTTGCCACAAATTATGTGTCAGTAAGATTGAAGTTGTCAAGGACTTCATTCTTCTTGGATCAACTATCAACACTCGTGGAAGCAGCAGTCAAGAGATCAGATGATGTATTGCACTGGGCAGATCTGCTGCACAGGAACTTTTTTAAGTGTTGAAGAGCAGAGATGTCAGCTTGAGGACTAAGGTGTGCCTGACCCAAGCCATGGTATTTTCGGTAAACTCATATGGATGCAAATGCTGGACAGTGAATAAGGAAGATCATAGAAGAATTGATGCCTTTGAGTTGTGGTGTTGGAGGAGAATACTAAAAGTGCCATGGACTGCCCAAAGAACCAATAGATCTGTTTTGGAAGAAGTGCAGCCAGATGCTCCTTGGAGGTCAAGATGGCTAAGCTTCATCTCTTATACTTCATACATATTGTCAGGAGGGAACAGTAGCTGGAGAAGGATGCCATGCTGGGTAAGATGGAGGGCCAGAGAAAAAGAGGAAGACCCCCAATGAGATGGATCAGCGAGGTGGCATCATTGATGGTGTCAAGTGTGGCTGGCAGCGGTAGTGAGTTTGGCCCAGGATCAGACATTGTTTCATTCTGCTGTGCATGGGGTCACTATGAATTAGTTCCGACTCGATGGCACCTGACAACAACAACAAGACAAGAGAAATAGATATAGGTAATGCCTCCCTCCTACAATTCATAAGATAGTTGTACAAAAGCGAATAAAAGAAAGACAATGATTGTAAGGAATTTTTAACATAAAGAATTTGAAAAATAAAGATGCTTCTGGTTGGCAGTTTTGCAATTTAGCTTAATTTTTTTCTTAGAGCATCACGTAGACATACGTTAACACAAACAGGTTATGTTATTTTCCCAGTTTAAAATAAGCAGCGCCTGTTTCCAACTAGTTTACCAGTCCTTGCCTCCATGCCTAAATTTCAGGCAAGCCTAGTAAATTCGGTCTTAGTGAACTGACCAGACATATTTAGAAATGAAACACTTCAAATTGGTACTGTTTTAGCCGAGATGTCTTAAATATAGCAAATGGTTTTAGATAATGAATGCTAAATATAGCATTTATTTTGGGACCTGGAGCTGGATCTTGATTTCAACCCATGAGATCTCGAATGTTCTCTGGAACTGGAACGAGATCTTGACTGCGAACTGGAAGACGTTCTTGAATGGGACCTTGAACTTGAGGGGGGAGGATGAGCGTGATGAAGATTGTGAATGTGAAGATCGAGACTTTGAGTGACTTCATCTATTGGATTTCTTTTTATTATTACTATCTTCTTCTTCACTGGCATCAAGATTATATTTTGAGAGATCAGCATCATATTCATTCTCATCCTCATCCAATTTCTATTTAGAAAGATCTTCATCCTCATCCTCTTCTTCACCCTCTGATTCTTTATCTTCAACTTCTTTTAAAATAGATGCAGGACCAACTGCCTTCCCTCTGTATTTTTTCTTTTTACATCCAAACTCATCATATTCACCATCAGATTCTTCTCTTTCTATATATTCAACATTTTCTCTTACATTAAAACCACCGCCGTCTCCTGTTCTTTCTTCTAATTTCACATACTTTGGAGTATTGCACATGTTATATTCTGATCTTCTGGCCCAATTCACATTACTGCAAGGTTTACAATGCCAATCATTAGCACTAAATAGGCCTCAGCTCTTTTCTGCAAGTGTCTTTCCTATTTCAGTGCCCCAGCTTTCATCATCTTGGCTTCAGTTGTTTTCTGCAGTCCACATTGATTACAGTTGGTTCTTCTAGCAAAGTTTATATTTCCACATTTTTTGTCAGGGCAAATCCAATCCCCTTCACTTACTTGGAAATTCTTGGTCGACATCTTGGCTGCTGACACCATCATTTGATTTCTTGACTGCTGCTTCTGTGAGTGTTGATAGTTGATCCAAGAAGAATGAAGTCAGGGACAATGTCAATCTTTTCCTTTTTGATAAGAATGTTGTTTATTGGTCCATTGGTGAGGAGTTTTGTGTTCTTCATATTGAGATGTAATCCATACCTAAGGCTGTGCTCTTTGATCTTCATCAGTAAATATTTTAAGTCTTCTTCACTTTTAACAAGCAAGGTTGTATCATCTGCATATCGCAGGTTGTTAATGAGTCTTCCTCCAATCCTGATGCC
The DNA here is from genome assembly GCF_000296735.1 of Chrysochloris asiatica. NCBI lineage: Eukaryota > Metazoa > Chordata > Mammalia > Afrosoricida > Chrysochloridae > Chrysochloris > Chrysochloris asiatica. The sequence goes on from NW_006408766.1 coordinate 488,244, forward strand.
ACGTTTTTCTTCATAGAACCCAGCTTCTC
>NW_006408766.1:488698-490767 GCF_000296735.1 Chrysochloris asiatica
AATGGACTGGTATTGTATCTGATGACCACATAGTTTACTATGTGGGAAATGACAAATTGAAGAGGAATGGTGTTGCATTCATTGTCAAAAAGAACATATCCAGATCAGTCATGAGGTACAACACTGTGATAGGATAATACCCATATGCCAACAGGGAAGACCAGTTAATACCACTATTATTCAAATTTATGCATCAAGCACTAAAGCCAGTGAGGATGAAATAGAAGAATTCCACCAATTCCTTCAATCTGAAATTCATCAATCATGCAATCAAGATGTATTGATCATTACGGGTGATTGGAATACATAGGTTGGGAGCAAAGAGAAAGGATCATTAGTTGGAAAATATGGCCTTGTTGATAAAAATGTTGCTGGAGAACACATGAGTGAACTCTGCAAAAATCAATGATTTGTTCATTTCAAATACCTTCTTTATATTGCATAAAAGATGACTATACACATGGACCTCACTTGATGGAATACATAGGAATCAAATTGACTGTATCTGCAGAAAGAGAAGATGGAAAAACTCCATATCATCAGTCAAAACAAGGCCAGGGCACACGGTGGAACAGACGATGAATTACTCATGTGTAAATTCAGACTGAAGATGAAGAAAATGAAAACAAGTCCATGAGAGCCTAAATATGACCTTGAATATATCCCACCTGAATTTAGAGATCAACTGAAGAACAGATTTGATACATTAAACACTAAAGACCGAAGATCAGAAGAGATGTGGGATGACATCAAAAACATCATACATGAAGAAAGCAAAAAGTCATTAATAAGAAAAGAAAGATAGAAAATGTCAAAATGGATGTCAGAGGAGACACTGAAACTTGCTGTTCAGTGAGCTGAACAGAAAATTTCAAAAAGAGCTCAAGAATATAAAGTCAAATATTACAACAAAATGTGCATAGACCTGGAATCAGAAAACTGAAAAGGAAGAACACGCTCTGCATTTCTCAATCTGAGGGAACTGAAGAAAACAAATCAATCCTTGACTTTCATTATTGAAAGATTCTCTCAGCAAATTATTGAATGATGCAGAAAGCATCAAGAGAAGATGAAAGGAATACACAGAGTCACCGTACCAAAAGGAAATGTTTCATGTTCAACTGTTTCAAGAGGCAGCATATGGTCAAGAGCCAATGATACTGAAGGAGGAAGTCCAAGGTGCATTGAAGGAATTGGCAAAGAACAAGGTACCAGGAATTGATGGAATAAAAACTGAAATCATTCAAGAAAGTGAGGCAGCTCAGGAGACACTCATTCATCTCTGCCAAGAAATTTAGAAGACAACTATCCAGCCGACTGTTTGGAAGAGATCTGTATTTGTGCCCATTCCAAAGAGAGGTGATCCAGTGGAATTCAGATTATCATGGACAATATATTTGATATCCTATGCAAGTAAAGTTTTACTAAAGGTAATACAGAAATGGCTACAAGCATACATTGACAGAGAATTTCCAGAAGTTCAAGCTAGATTCAGAAGAGGCCATGGAACAAGACATATCATTGCTGATGTCTGATGGATTTTGGCTGAAAGCAGAGAATACCAGAAAGATGTTTATCTGTGCTTTATTAACTACGAAAAGGCTTTTGATTGTATGGATTATGACAAGCTGTGGACAACATTGTGAAGTATGAATATTCCAGAACACTTAATTGTGCTCATGAGGAATCTGTACTTGGACCAAGAGGCAGTTGTTCGAACAGGACATGGGAACAATGAATGGTTTAAATTAAGAAAGGTGTGCGACAAGGTTGTATTCTTTCACCATACATATTCAACCTATATGCTGAACAAATAATCTGAGAATCTGGGTTCTATGAAGAAAAACATGGTATCAGGATTGGAGGAAGACTTATCAACAACTTGTGATATGCAGATGATACAATCTTGCTTGTTGAAAGTGAAGAGGACTTAAAACATTTACTGATGAAGATCAAAGAGCACAGCCTTCCTTATGGATTGCATCTCAATGTAAAGAAAACAAAAATCCTCACCACTGGACCAATAAATAACTTTCTTATCAATGGAGAAAAGATTGAAATTGTCAAGG
>NW_006408766.1:491947-509124 GCF_000296735.1 Chrysochloris asiatica
CTCCGCGGGAGAAAGATGAGGCTTTCTACTCCCGTAAAGATTTACACCCTCGGAAACCCTGTACAGGGTCGCTATGGGTCGGAACCGACTCGATGGGACTTAACAACAAACAGCAACAATATATATAAACATGCACACAAACTTTGAGTTTGATTTTTTTTTAAAGAAAACATATGTTTCTGAATCACACCAGGGATACAAAATGTGATACTGGCCCAACATAACAAAATCATTTCAGAATTATTCACAAGATTGTACAATATAATATTAACTGCCAATTCACATATTTTATGGATATTTCTTTGTTTTATTAGTGGAAGCCTATTGTCAAAAATGCACATATACTAGTTTCTAAGTATTTTCTATGATTATTAGCTAAAACAGTAATTAAAATAAACTGCCTACATATGTTGGCTAATTGAATCAGTGGTTTAAGCACTTCTCCTTTCTGTGTAATCAGAAAAGTTGTTACCATTTGATATACCATTTAGAAAATAAATCATGAAAACATTTACAACATGGGACCCATTACAATAGTATTATAATGAAATATGTTCTTTCCTGAGATGAATAGGCTCAGTCAGAGGTTACTGATGTATACACACTGTAAATATTTTATAATTTCTATATTGCTAATAAATAGCAATTTCAAGTCTTCCTTTTTTATTATATAAATATGATTATTAACTTATAGAAGTTAATGGATTGGATACTAATACATTAAAATTCATAGAGTGGGATTACCTTTATTTTTCAGTACTGATGATAAGATATTGCATTCAGAGAATGACATGAAAACACTTCTCTAAAAGTAAATCTGCTCTTTAATTGACATTACAACACCAGATTGTATTGAAATCTTCAAACAGTATATATGGTCACAGCTAGTGGCCCTGTAGGATAAGCACTGAACTGCTACCAATAAGGTCAACAGTGGAAACTCACCAGCCACTTTGTAGAGAAATATGAGGCTTTCTGATTCCATATACATTTATAGTCTTGGAAATTTTATATAAGCTCACTATGAGCAGGAACTGACTTGATGGCACTTAACCACAACAGCAAATAAAAAATACAAACACACACATTCATTTAATGAAGTTATTGAGCACTTATGTAGTGTTAAGAATTATATTTATATGACTGACAGTATCAAACAATAACAAATGTGTATATATATATATATAAAGGAATCCTGATGTGGGGCTACAGGATAAGCACTGGACTGCTAACCACAAGGTTGGCTGTTCAAACCCACCAGCCACTCCTACAAGCCCTATACAGGGTCAATATCAGATGGAACCAACTCAACAGCACTTGGCAACAGCAACAGTTATTCATATATATTGTACTTTTAATATTCAACATATATCTACATAGAGAGATACATGTGTGTTAATTGCCTTTGAGTTGGTTCTGATCCATAGCAACCCTATATAGGATTTCTAAGGAGAGGCTGGTGAGCTTGAACTGGCACAGTTCAAACCAACTTTGCAGTCCAGTGCATTAACCTTCAGCGCCACACCAGGACTCTATATTCCTCTGTTCCCTATAGATGCATTTGTCTCCTTCATCACAAGGTATATATATGCCTGCCCCCTGTGTGTGACTCTATTTCTATGTCTGAGCTTTTCTTTTAGAAAATGCCTCTCTCTTTTATAAAATGTCACTTAGAAGTGATCAAGATTATGACCCACCCTTCTATGCTATTGCTTCTTTAATTTAAATGGAAATATACGGTACCATTGTAGGATAATGCTAGACTACTAATCATATGGCTGGCATTTCAAACTCACCAGTTGCTCTGCAGGAGAAATATGAGGCTTTCTGTACCTTTATAGATATACAGCCTTAGAAACTTGAAATGGGGTCCCTATGAGTCAGAATTGAATCAATGGCAGTGAGCTTTCATTTTTAGTTTTGATCAAGAAAACAAACAAACTAATCTTTTGACAAAATTGTCACATTCCCATATGCAGGGACAAGCACCTCCAGATATTTTGGAGGAGACATATTTCAATTTCTGTCACTGTTTAAATAAATGCATGCCAATTACAAGAAGCAGTAATAGAGCTTCCTACTTGTAGTAAATCATTACACCATAACAGACTGAAAAATCCTGTTAACATCAAACAATCTGAAAGTAACTGACTTAGGTAAAATACTAAATATAAAATTATTTATACTGATCCACATCATCTACAAGAAAAATGATTTGAAAATTATATAATTAATCACATTCATTCCATTTACTCCACGTATCCTTATATTCCAGGGAAATGCTGAAATCAATCAGTATTGAATATACTAGTAAACATGATGAAATCATTCAATGCAGAAATAAATGCTACTTTAGGAACTGTCTACTTTGCAAACTACCTTATTTTGTACTATAATGAACTCAAATCATACTTACTGAAAAAGAAAAAGTGAATGGTATCCTAACAAGCTTTGTTTTCAGAGGCTATAAAAGACTCACTTTGTTGAACATTAAAAAATAAAGTGAAATGAGATTTTAATGGACTTACTTTAAAAGCAAGTGACATGTTTTAGTGTATTTTTATTATTGTACTTTATGTAGCTAGGAGTACAGAGAGGTGTTTGCAATTTAATATTTGTTATATAAAGTTATATGCATATGCTGGCAGACAAATATTTGTAAAATATTCAGCTGCAAGTTGAGGCACTTAGGTTATGCACCAGTTTTGCTGAACAGAGTCATATATCAAAAAACAAAAACCAGAACTATGTAAACAATAGTATTATAAACATTTTGAAAGTCATCTAATGGTAAATTAAAAACAAATATGTAAGACTAATAATTCACAATCAACACTAATGGAAACAGCAGTCAAATTGGCTTCACAAGCTCTCTTTTAAAGTGTTCAAAAGCAATCATATCAGATTGAGGACAAAGGTGCACCTGACATGATATTTTCAATTGCCTGAGATGTGTGTGAATGTTAGACAATGAATAAGGCAGACCATAGAAGAATCAGTGCCTCTGAATTATGGTGTTGAAGAAGAATATTAACTACCATGGACTGCTGTAAGCACAAGCAAATCTGTTTTGGAAGAAGTGCAGTCAGAAAGATCCTTAGAAGCAAGGAGGAAGAAGCTTCTTCTCTTGTTCTGTGGACATGTTGCCAGGAGGGAACAGTCCCTGGAGAAGGACCTCATGATTGATAAAGTGGAGGGTCAGCAAACAAAGAGGAAGAACCCACAGGTGATGGACAGACACAATGGGGCAACAATGGACATTTGAGGGCCTCAATAATTGTGAGGATGGCAGAGGACCGTGTTTCATTCTGTTGAGCAGAGGGTGCTGTGAGTCAGAACAGACTTGACACCTACCAACAATTCAGAGCATCCTATAGCTCTGTCTCTTGATTTCTGACACTGAACTAACTTTAACGGAAACTACACGCATCTAAAATACTTAAAAAAATTTGTTCTCATTAAGCCATATCATTTAACACTTTCTATGAGGGGGATTCATAAAGTTTGTCCAAGAAGTCCAATATCTTTTATTTCCATTTTCTACTAACTTTGTGAAACCCCTAAATATGTTGACTTTATTAATCTTTATATTTTCTATCACAAGGGTCAGCTATGGGATACTTGAAAAATGATATTATATCTTTTGAATACAGAATCATTCTGTGAAATTTTTTCCATGACTAACAATTTGATCTAATGTAAAAATGTAAAATCTGGGAGTATCTCAAGAGTCTGGAAATAAATTTATGAATATAAATATGATGTACTTTATTTTAATATAAAACACTGTGCATGCATCTATGTGCATATATACGTGCACAGGAAGCCTGCTGGCATTGTAGGGTAAACACTGGACTGTTAAACTCAACACTGGACTGTTAAACTCAAGTTCAAACTCACTAATCAGTTCAAACTCACTAATCAGGAGAAAGATGAGACTTTCTTCCCCAGATTTACAGCCTCAGAAACCATATCCAGGCTTGCTATGAGTGACAATTGAGTTAGTAGAAGTGGGTTTGTCTAGTTAATTTGTTATATATTTGAACATATGTATATGTCCATATGAGTATAAAAGGATATGATGTTGATAGAACTAAGAATGTCATGCTTAAGCTAAATCATTACAGGAAGTTAAGTGCATAAAGACTAAACTTCATTATGATATCGTCTATTAAACAAAGAAGAAACTTAAAATTATATTTGACTCATCTCAGTAGACAAAAAAAATGAAGTCTATGGGTATATGTTTAAAAACACTGTAAATGAGAAACATCTTACAAACTGCAGAGAGGAAATCTAATTCTTAAAGGAGAGTTGAGTCAGATATTTGAGGAAAAGAGCCTGTTATTTCGAATTTCAAAAAACATACTCCCAAATAACTTATTTGCTTGGCATCTTTCAGTATAGCAGTGGTAGAAAATGTTTCTATAAAATTATCAGTGAAACGTTAACAGATTAAACTATTCTGTGAAAAGTTTATAAAAGTGAATGTTTCAATCATGTATATAATATCATAGATTGTATTTTCTTTAAATTATGCTGTTATTGAAAATTAATTTATATTGATAATTGAATTAACACCAATGTTAGTCATGAATATTTTAAAACAACATTTTATGCTTCTGTATTTTTAGTTAACAGAGCAAGGAGGAGTCACGTGAGGGCTGTATTTCCCAAATCATTAGTTTTGATTTATTCAATGGCAGCAGTAGACAAGGAAAACACTAAAGCTCAAAGGGAAATAATTGCCTTTGGGACAAGCCCTAGATTTCAGTGATGAGAAAGCTCTCTAATAATTTCTGTAGTATCTTTCATTCAACAAATATTTATTGAGCACTCCCTCAGGTCTACACACAGTGCTAATTCCTAAGTATTCATAGATGCTATAGACACAGTCCCAGACATGAGGCAGCTCAAGACCTAGCAGTAAAGATAAAATGCATTAACTTTGTCACGGTTGCATTGCCAATTATCAATATAATTGTTCTCTGTATACACATCCCAGCTTCTTTTATTCTTACAGCCCAAGGGACATTTTAGTCTCTAAACCAAAATTAAGCAGGAGCAAAAATTTAATGAATGTTTTAATCTAATTGAAAAGTAGAGTTGTCTTTTTTTTTTTTCTGAACAGGATTTTACCTTCTAAAAACCAGAGAAGATGAGTGATAAAATGGCAGCAATTAAAAGCAGAAGTAACAGGCTTATCTGGAGGGATATAAAGTAAAAAACAAACAAGCAAATCACACACACACAAATAACTAGAAGGGAGAAAGAGATCCTTTGTATGTAAGGTCAATGCGGCAGAGGAAAATTGTCTTGGAATCTCTTGGTAGTCAAACTACCATACACTCTTCTGTTGTTTATAAATCTTATTGTTGTTAGGTTCCATTGAGTCAGCAATGGCCCATAGCAACACTATGAACAACAGAAAGAAACCCTGTCCAGTCCTGGACCAATTTCATAATCTCTGCTACGTTTGAGACCTTTGATGCTGCCATTGTGCCAATCCATCTTGTTGGCAGGTCTTCCTCTTTTCTTTCTGACCTCCACTTTACCATAAATCTTAAATAGGTATGATAAGCTAAAAGGAGTCCTGGTGTGGCACTGTAAGATAAACACTAGACCAGAAGGTCGTTTTTAAAACACAAGGTAGGCAACTCCTGGGAAACTACATAGGGTCTCTGTGAGTGGAGCCGACTAAAGGGCACTTAACAACAATGAGCCATACAAACTTTCTACAGGTATTGGGAACCGAAAGGGAAAATCTAGGTACCTTTTGCTTTTAGATAAGAACTACTAGCTTAGTTTCTATATAACTGGGATTAATAGACAGACCCCCCTCCCCCATATCATGATGGACTACAAGCATCTGTCCAATGATGAAATAGTGAATAATATGAGGAAAGGATAAGAAATGGATGTATAACCACAATGTTCGCAGTTCAAATCCACCCACTGTTCCTTGGAAACCCTGTACAAGGTTGTTATGAATCAGAACCAATCCATGGCACTTAACAACCACAACAATGAGGAACTCTATTACATAAAGTTTGTTGTTGTTAAATGCTGTTGATGTGGTTCAGACTCATGGTGACCCTTTATATGGCTTCCAAGGAGCGACTGGTAAATTCAAACTGGTGAGCTTGCAGTTCAAATCTATTTGCGGTCTCATACTTACCCTACACTACCACACCAAGATTTCATTAAATAAAAATGGAAATAAATATTACATAATAGTGTTAAGAAGAGCCCTGTTGTGGAGCTGTGGGTTTTGGGGCTTGACTGCAGAGTCGGTTTGAACCTAAGGTTGGCAGTTCAAGCTCACCAGCTGCTCCTGGAAACCCTATACAGGATCGCTATGGGTCAAAACCAACTCGACAGCACTTAACAATAGTACGGTTAACAAGTCCTGGTAAAGTATTGTTGGATAAACACTGGACTGCTTAACTACAAGGTTGGCAGTTCAAACTCACCACCCAATCCTTGTAAATCCTACACAGGGTTGCTGGAGTCAGAACTGACTCGAGGGCACTAACAAAAATTGGTTAAGGATATCAACAATAATTTAAAAGAAATGGAAATGCTTTTTCCTGTTATGTTTTGATTTATGAATAGAATGGAGGCTCCTTATTTTAAAAGTAACTGTTTTAACAAGGCAAATCCTGGCGTGGTATTGTGTTAAAGCACTGGACCTCAAGGTTGGCTTGAATTGCAAGTTGGTGGATCAAACTTACCAGCCACTCCTTGGAAATTCTATACCGGGTTGTTTTGAGTTAGAACGGACTTCACGGAATTTAACATTTTAACAACGGAGTTTGCTTCATGTTAGCGTAGTGGTTAAGAATCAGCTTGCGGACCTTAAGGTCAGTAATTCGAAACTACCAGCTGCTCGGAGGGAGAAAGATGAGGCTTTTTGCTCCCGTAAATCTCGGAAACCCTGTACAAGGTCACTATGAGTCAGAACCAACTCCACAGCACATAACCACTACCACCACTAACCAAAATGTTATTGATTCAACCATACCAGCCACTCTTTGGAAACCCTATACAGAGTCGCTAAGAGTCAGAAGTAACTCCATAGCTCTTTACAACAATCTAAGTATCAGATTTTTGGCTAGCACAAGTTGGATTATCATGGTTTAAAGAGATACAAGGAGAGAACAGTTAACAAAATTGGATAACTATGTAGAAGTCACTTTGACAAGATCAGTGATTTCTCTAGAAGAAATTGCAGTCTGGAATTTTCACAAGAAGGAAATTTCTAAATGTATCCACAGGACATTCTGTCCAGACTCAATGAGAATATGGAGGCCCGAGAAAGTAGCTGGACTTAAACCATTAAATTCACAAACTAAGAACAATAGAGTTGATTCTAAATCACAATAACCCTATGTAGAGTTTCTGAGGCTATAAATTATTTTAGGAGAAGCCAGCTCCCCCTTACTCCCTTGGAACAGCTGGTGCATTTGAACCGCTGACCTTGCTGTTAGCAGCCCAGTGGTTTTACATTATGCTGCCACAGCCCCTAAATCCATCTGTTTGCCCTTTAGGAGATACTCTCCATATTCTGAAGGCTGCTCTCCACTTCATGAGGCATACACCAGCAGTCAAGAGATCAGACGACTATTGCATTAGGCAAATCTGCTGCACAGGAACTTGTTAAAGTATTGAAGAGCAAAGATGTCTTCAGCTTGATGACTAAGGTACATCCGACCCAAGCCATGGTATTTTCAATAACCTCAAATGGATGTGAAAGCTAGACAGTGAATAAGGAAGATCGTAGAAGAATTGATGCCTTTGAATTGTGGTGTTGGAGGAGAATACTAAAAGCGCCATGGGCTGCCAAAAGAACCAATAGATATGTTTTGGAAGAAAGAAGTTCAGCCAGAGTGCTCCTTAGAGGCCAAGATGGCTAAACTTCATCTCTCACACTTTGGACTTATTGTCAGGAGGGAACAGTCGTTAGAGAAGGATATCATGCTTGGTAAGATGGAGGGTTAGAGAAAAAGAGGAAGATCCCAATGAGATGGATTGGCCATGTGGAAGCATTGATGGACTCAAATGTGGCAGGGGTAGTGAGATTGGCCCAGTATCGGGCATTGTTTCATTCTGCTGTACATGGGGTCACTATGAGTCAGTTCTGACTCGATGGCACCTAACAACAACAACAAAGCATAGGAATATATGAGATCCTTTCTAGATTTCATGTTGTTAGTGCCAGTTAGAAAGTAGCATATTAGTGAGATGGGAAAAAAAATTGTGTGTGTGTGTGAGAGAGAGAGAGAGAGAGAGAGAGAGAGATAAAGAGAGAGAGAGAGAAGAACATAACACTTAATCACTAAGCCTGAGCTCACATATGTGTATGCTACCACCAAATATATCTGCTCATTGTCCCATAGGGCTTTACAAATGAAACATAAGTTCAAAGCCAAAATTCTTCAGAATTTTCATGATGAAAACAGCAGAACACTTGCTCAACTACAAAGCCCCTTCTGAGAGTAAGGGCCTATGTGAGTGCACAGATTATACTACCTTGAAGATGATCCTGTTAGTAGGAAACAAAGTTCAGAAAGTAGAAGAACACAAGGAGCTCAGGAATTAGATTATGTATTACAACTAAGTCACTTGTTTAGTGGCAGGAGCAGGTGTGGGGTGCCATACAGAGGAACAATGAACTGAAAGTCTCAACAGAGTTAGTTTGTATGGTTGAAGGGGGAAACCAAAAGGTGGAATGCTTGAAGTTTATAGTTAGATATTATTGTTCTTGGGTGTGAACGCGTCTGTTCCAAATCACAGCGACTCAATGCACAACAGAATGAAACACTGTCCAGTTCTGTGCTGTCCTCACTATTGTTATGTTTGAGCCCATAGTTGTAGCTATTATACTAATACATCTCATTATGGGTCTTCTACTCTTTTACTGACCTCTTACTTTATCGTGCATCAGGTCCTTTCCCAACGATTGGCTCATCCTGATACCATGTCCAAAGTGTGAACCAAAGGATTGCCATCTTCATTTCTCAGGGTTATTCTGGCTGTACTTCCTTCAAGACAGATTTATTTGTTCTTCTGGGAGTCCATGATACTTTCAGTACTCTTCATCAACACCATAATTAATCTACATCAATTTTTCTCTTGTCTTTCTTATTCATTGTCTAGCATACACATGCATATGAGTCTTGGATCAAGAGCACCTTAATCCTCCAAGTAGCATCAATTGTTCTTTAATACATTAAAGAGATATTTTGTGTTCGATTTGACCAATGTAATATGTTGTCTGATTTCTTTACTGCTGCTTCCAAGAGCACTGATTATGGCTTTAAGTGAAATGAAATATTTGACACCTTTAACCTTTTCTGCATTTTTCACAATTTTGTCTATCGGTTCAGTTGTGAGGTTTTTATTTCCTCTACTTTGAGTCATAATCCACACTAAAGGCTGTATTCTTTAATCTACATCAATCAGTGCTTCAAATACTCTTCTCTTTCAGCAAGCAAGGTTGTATCATTTGCATATCTTAGGTTTTTAGTGAGCTTTCCTCCAATTCTTATGCTGTGTTCTTCTTCAAATAGTCCACTTTCTTGAAATATTTATTCAGAATACAGATGATTGTTGTTGTTAAGTGCTATCAAGTCAGTTCCAACCCAGAGCAACCCCACCTAGGGTTTCTGAGGAGTGGATGGCGAGTTTGAACTGCCGATCTTGAGGTACAGATGGCTTTGTAGTGCAGCTCATTAAACCACAGCACCACACCAGAACTGATTATGATGAAAGGATAGAACCCTTAGCCACAGTTTCCTGATTTTAAATCATATGTTATTGTTGTTGGTGTGCTGTGGAGCCGGTTCCGACTCATAGCGACCCTGTACAGGGTTTCCGAGGCTGTAAATCTTTACGGGAGCAGAAAGCCTCATCTTTCTCCCACTGAACAGCTAGTAGTTTCTAACAGCTGACCTGGCGGTTCAAGGTCCGATTCGTAACCACTACGCTACCAGAGCTCCTTTTTAAACCATACAGTATATCCTTTTTCAGTTTGAATGACTGCCTTTTGTTCTATGAACAGGTTTTACATGAGTACCTTGCGGTTCACAGCCCAATTCGTAACCGCTATGCTACCAGAGCTCCTTATACAGTTAAATAGCAGGATTTATATATTAATATTACAAGATGCGTGAAGTACGAGTAAAGTCATTGAACGATTTATGAAAGGAGGAATTGAAGTAAATAGAATAAACAATGGCAGTCAATGAATTTATATGGTTGAGGTGACCAAAGAAATGTCAATATTGAACAAAGAGATGATTTCTAGGTTTACACAAGTGGAAGTGTCTCCTTGGGAGTACACTTACATATAGAGGAAGACATTGACTCAGGTACTAACTTCTTCATAAATGTGGTGGCAGCAGAAACAGGAATATTGAAATGGAGGAGAAATAGTTCACATTCCAATAAACAAGATTTTTTTCATAAGGTTGTGATGGAAGTACTAAGATATGGATCATTATAAGAGGTATTGATCTTTAAATATATTAACTTACATTATTGTTGTTGTTGATGTGAAATGCCATCAAGTCAATTCTAACCCATCGCGACCCTGTATCGAGTTTCCAAGGAGCAGATGGTGAGCTTGAACCACTGACTTTGCAGTTCAAATGACTTTGCAGTCTGAAGCATTAGCCCACAGCACCATACCAGGACTCTCTGGGAGGTGTAACTTTTCATTATAAATGCTGGTATGGCATTATAAGAAAAGCACTAGACTGTAACCCATCAGCAACTCCTCAGAAGCCCTATACAGTGTTTCTATGAGTCAGAACAGATGAGACAAGACTTAAAAGCAACAGCTCTGTCTTGAAACATGCTGCACTTTTGAAACTTTGCTTAAAACTTTTCTTGTCTATTTATAATTACCATCACTAAAAGTTCTTTGTAGTCATAGAAGACATTAAGGTGGCCCTCATTATCCCCTCCTACTGGGTTTTTACATCATTAGTTATTGCTTTCCTTAAATATGAGAAGAACTTAATGATGTGCCTTTAACCATTAGAATACGGAAAAAGTTGATGAGATGCTCCTTCTGAAATAATCTTACATGAGAACATAGCTGCCTTTCTAAAGAGGATCAGTCTTCCTGATAATTAGGAAGCAAAGACCATGTTGATGAGGTCCACATGGCAAGGAGTTTAGAATGGCCTCTTGGCAACTATTGTTCAGCAAGAAACTAGGGCTCAGTTTAATAATGCAGAAAAAATTGGATGCTGCTAACCTCCACGTGGGTTCCATATTTTTACTCACCAGCAGCTTCCTAGGGAAAAAAAAAAAAAAAAAAGATGACTCTGTCTCCTCCCACTAAGATTTATAGCTTAAAAAACATTAGGGAGCCATTTCCCCTGTCATATAGGGTCACTGTGAGTCAGACCTGACTTGATGGCAGAGGGATTTTGTTGTTATTGTTGTTCTAACATTCATATAAACATAAAAATGGACCTTCCTCAGTCAAGTCTCAGATGTACCTATTTCCCAGACAAAACCTTGATTACAATTTTGTGGAACTCTGAATCCAGAGACTCAGCTGGACCAGGCCCTGGCTCTGACCCTTAGAAACTATGAGATAATAAATATGCGTTGTTCGGAGCCACCAAGTCTATGGTAGTACTATTTCCAAACAATAAAAATAAATATAATATCAAAATCTCACTCTCTTAAATTATGTATTTGTCAAAAGCCCATTTTCTGCCTTAAATGTTTTCCAGAGATATGAAACAATGCTTGAGTATTTGGTGATTTGCTCATTAAAAATACAGCATATTTCTGAGAACAGGACATTTTTATTTCCTTATATAATCTACATACTTTAAGTTTTACAAATGCTTGGCCCACAGAGAGTGCCAGATGGGAATGTACATAGAGATTGTCCCATCTATGTGGCTTTCCAAAAATAAACATGTATTTTAGTCACTCATGAAAATTCTTCTTGTCCCTCAGTAAAACAATTTAAGTCTAAAATGCTACTTAATTTTAACAATATATATATAAAATTGACAGTTACTAAGTTTTCTATTGTCATCAGTATAGGAGTAAGAGTATAAAAATTAGATAAAAGATTCATGGAATTTTGAAATATCTCTAATTTGGCATTCATTCTTTATGAAGGGTGATTACTTAATGAAATTTTTCCCTATTTAGCAGAAGTTTTTGTTTTGTCTTTAAATTTCAATGCATATTACCTAAAGATAAACTTCAGAAAAATATTTAAGACAATGAAGTCTTTTACAACTTTAATATTTTCTCCATTTATCTTGATGTTATTTCTTGACTGTGAGCTTTGATCTTCGTCAGTTAATATTTTAAGTCCTCTTCTTTTTCAGCAAGCAAGGTTGGCCAAAATCAAGCTTCAGTCTCTTCTGACATCCATTCTGTTCTTTTCTTTGTTGTTGTTGTTGTTGTTATTAAGTATAATCGAGTCGGTTCCAACTAAAAGTGGTTCTATATAGGGCTTCCAAGGAGCAGATGGTGAATTTGAACTACCACCTTGTGGTTCAAAATGACATTGTGGTCCGGTCCATTATCCCACAGTACCACACCAGGACTCCAGCATTTTTTTTTTCTTTACTGTCTGGTTCATGACACTTTGCTTTCTTACAGTATGATGTTCTTGATGCTATCCACAACTCCTTTGTCTCTTGGTCATTAGTATTCAGTGCATCATATCTGTTCTTGAGATGATCTCTAAATTCAGAGGAGAAATACCCAAGGTCATCTTTTGGCTTTCGTGGACTTGCTTTAACTTTAGTTTTCTTCAGCATCATCCTGAAAAAGCATTTGAAGCATAGATGGTCAGTTCTACACTTGCCCCTTGGCATTGTTTTGACAAATGACATTGAGTTTTTCTATCTACTCTTCCAGCAGATGTACTCAAATTGATCCCAAATAGTCCATTTTGCAAGGCCCACATGTGTACTCTCCAATTATATTGATGACTAAAGGTATTTGCAATGATTAAGGCATTTGTGTTGCATTCCAATTTCCAATGAATGCATTTTGATTGTGTGTTTTGATCAATTTCAGACTGAAGAGGTTGGCAGAATTCTTCAACACTGGCTTTGGTGGTTTGTGTGTAAAGGTGAGTAATAGATATTAACTGATATTCTTTGTAGGTATATAAATAATTTCTTATCACAGAATTTTACTTCAAAATAAGTTTTGAAATATCCTTTTCAAAGAAGAATGTGACGTGAGACCTTTTCAATTTGTGATTCCTGGCATTTGTGATGTCTGGCACTGCTATTCATAAGGTTTTCATGACTATCTCTTCAGAAGCAATCTATCTCTCCTTCTTCCTAGTATGTCTTTATCTGGAAGCTCAGCTGAAACCTGTCCACCATGGGTAACCTTGCCGATATTTAAAATACCTGTGGCAGAGCTTCCAGAATCACAGCAACACACAAGCCACCATAGTACGACAAACTGACAGATGAGAGGTGGACGTAGTAGACCATATGATTGTATAATTCAGAATGGCCAATATCTGTCCATTTCAGTTCACCAGTGTCTAGGATATGGATATTTATCCATCCCTTTTAATTTTTGATGACTTCCGATCTTTCAGGATTTATATTTTGTACATTCTAAATTCTGATTATTAACAGGTATTTGCAGCTTTTTCTCTTCATTTTGAGTCATGCTCCACCAGCAAATGAAGATCTTAAAAATTCCACCCAGTTCCCAATTTTAAGCCCAACATATCATGGCACTACAGCATAAGCACTGGACCACAACATCAGCAGTTCAAATTCCTCAGCTGCTCCTCGGAAATCCTACACAGGGTTGCTATGAGTCAGAACCAACCCAACGACACTTAACAACAGCAATATCTTTGTGGAAGCACCTCTTCCTCAGTCACTTTCTGATTGCCATGCAACCTGACTGGCTCATCTTCCAGACAATTTTTCTCCCACATAAAATAGAAGATTAGTTTTGTTATAGCTTTATGCTTTCCATTTCAGTTAAGAACGTTCTTGGAATTTGGATTACAATTTTATTATATATACTGAGTACATTGGGTGATATTGACTTTTTCACAATGTTGAATCATCTGAGTGTGGAATGTTTTTCCAGTTACGCTGGTGGTGTTGTTAAGTGCTGTCAAGTCAGTCCCAACACATCGCTATCCTTTCTAGGGTCTCCAATGAGCAGTTGGTGGGTTTGAACTGTTGACGTTGTTGTTCACAGTCCAATATTGATCCTACAGTGCCACAACAGGAGTCTTATTTTTTGGCAATAGTGTGTGAGTGTTCTACATCCCTGATTAGGTTTATTCTCAAGTAGTTTATTGTTTGTGGGTTGCTGTAAATGGTATTGCTTTCTTGATGCCATTTTTGGAATTTTCCTTTTAATATATAGACAGCCCCAACTGACTTTTGTTTGTTGATACTGTACACTGTATGCTGAGGAAATAATCCGAGAAACTGGGTTATATGAAGAAAAACATGGCATCAGGATTGGAGGAAGACTCATTAACAACCTACAATATGCACACGATACAAACTTCCTTGCTTAAAGTTAAGAGGACTTAAAATATTTACTGATGACGATCAAAGAACACAGCCTTCCTTATGGACTGCATCTCAATATAAAGAAAACAAAAATCCTCACCACTGGACCAATAAACAACATTCTTATTAACTGGAGAAAAAATTGAAGTTGTCAAGGGCTTCATTCTTCGTGGATCAACTATCAACACTCATGGAAGCAGAAGTCAAGAAATCAAATGAAGTATTGCATTAGGCAAATCTGCTGTACAAGACCTTTTTAAATTATTGAAGAGCAAAGATGTCAGTTCGAAGACTAAGGTGTGCCTGAACCAAACCATGGTATTTTCTATAACCTCATATGCATGTGAAAGCTGGACAATGAATAAGGAAGACCACAGAAGAATTGATGCTTTTCAGCTATGGTGTTGGAGGAGAATATTGAAAGTGCCATGGGCTACCAAAAGAACCAATAGATCCATTTTGGAAGAAATGCAGCCAGAGTGTTCCTTGGAGGCCAAGATGGCCAAACTTCGCCTCTCATACTTCAAACATATTGTCAAGAGGGACCACTCACTGGACAAGGATATCATGTTTGGTAAGGTGGAGGGTCAGAAAAAAAGAGGAAGTCCCCCAAAGGATGGATTGGCCAAGTAGCAGCATCGATGGACTCAAGTGTGTCAACAATAGTGAAATTGGCCCAGGATCAGGCAGTGATTCATTCTGCTGTACATAAGGTCGCTGTGGGTAGGTACTGACTTGATAGCACCTAACAACAACAGCTGTATCCTGACACTTTGCTGATTTCTTCTCCCAGATTCTGTAGTTTTCTTTCTTGTTAGCAATACTTGAAACTGTTATATTACTTGTAAAAGTTTTCTGAGAGTTAATAAACTTCATTGTTTTTAATGATTTTTTATAGTAGAATTAATAAACTTTTCTGAAAGTTGAGAAAGATCACTGTTCTAAATTATTTTTACTACCTCAGAAAGAGTAAGTTAATCAACTATCTCAGGGAAGTCATATTCAGTTGGCATTAACCAGCGCATTACGCATAAGCATATGGATTTTTTCCATTTTCTGCTTAATTTATGTGTTTTTATAATAGCTACATTGTTGTTGTTGTTGTTTTAAGATACAGAGAACTTGCCTAATAAGTGCAGCAGAAATATTTTAGCAAATAGTCCAGGAAATATCCACTTGTGCGTTCCAACATGAAAAAATTTACTTTTTTTGGATGACTAAGCCAATATATTGTTGTTGTTGTTGTCAGGTGCCATCGAGTTGGAACCGACTCATAGCGACCCCATGCACAGCAGAACGAAACAATGTCCGATCCTGGGCCAACCTCACTACCGCTGCCACACGTGAGTCCATCAATCCATCTCGTTAGGGGTCTTCCTCTTTTTCTCTGACATCAGCAATGATATCTCTCGTTTCACGGCCTCTTCTGAATCCAGCTTGAACCTCTGGAAGTTCTCTGTCAATGTATGATTGTAGCCATTTCTGTATTACCTTTAGCAAAACTTTATTCGTTTGAGGTATCAAAGAGATTGTCAGATGATTTCCGCATTCTGTTGGGTCACCAATATAGCTACTATTAAGTGAAACCACTTACTAGCTTCTGTACAAAATATATTAACACACTGATTTTTCAACCATATTTAATATTGATTAGATATATCCCAAGACAAAAAATTGGCATCATTTTATCTAATGTAGCTATCTCAGAATCTTTCTCAGTCTGATTCCCTGAATGGACTCCTTGGGTTTTATCCCACACTTTACATGATTGGAAGGTAAAATTCTGTCATGTCAACCCATTTTTAGGGTGAAAGGCTTTATGTTACAACAGCAAGCTAGTAGAAAAGCAAAGCATATCTCTATGCATTTGCCACATAGGAAAGAAACAGAGATGATTAATGATTTCTGTAAGAATCCTTTCATAAAAAAAATCATTTTTTTTTTCTTTTGCCTTCTCAATGTTGGTACTAAGAAGAACTGTACTCTTTTTGAATCAAATAGATGAAAACTTATATCCACCTCCCCTTTGCTTCTAACATCCTTTCCCTAGAGAGATTGCTACACAAAATGATACTGTTACTGTTGCTGTATGCTGTCTGGTCATAATATTTATCCTCATGTTTCCATATTTATTTTACTTAAATTAGACACTAGTTACATAAGAGTCTCTTTTTTATCTTACTTTCCTTATCACATCAACAAAGTACTCATGGAATGATTTACAGCCACTGAGAAAACCAAAGTAGAAATTTTGTTACAATCATATAAATGCATTTCAGTCAAAAGTTATGTATTCATTTTATATATTTACTAGTTGTTATCTTTAATAAGAGCTACATGAAAGATCATACATATTTTCTTTAAATTCAGAAGATACCTATAGTCTATAAATTAAATAAATCTAACTCACAAATATTTAAATTATATAAAAAATGTAATTAAAATGTTTAAGTGTATGTATTACAAAGGAGCTCTGGTAGCGTAGTGGTTACCAATCAGGCTGCGAACCTCAAGGTCAGAAGTTCGAAACTACCAGCTGTTCCGTGGGTGAAAGATGAGGTTTTCTGCTCCCATAAAGATTTGCAGCCTCCAAAACCCTGTATAGGGTAGCTATGAGTCAGA
>NW_006408766.1:509244-528645 GCF_000296735.1 Chrysochloris asiatica
TATTTTAACAACTCTAAAATCTAAATTATAC
Source organism: Chrysochloris asiatica (assembly GCF_000296735.1). Classification (NCBI taxonomy): domain Eukaryota; kingdom Metazoa; phylum Chordata; class Mammalia; order Afrosoricida; family Chrysochloridae; genus Chrysochloris; species Chrysochloris asiatica. The sequence continues at coordinate 509,276 of NW_006408766.1, forward strand.
CTAACATCAAAGTCCTCTATTGATAAGAGTAGAAAAACTATGTGTCATAACTTCAACATAAACAAATGATTCTAGTCTAGCAAAAATATATTTGACTGTAATAAACACAGGCTACAAAAATTTTGAAGCTTGATGTGTTATTTATTTGACTCATAGTGACACTGTATAGGGTTTTTGAGCCTGTAAATCTTTGAGGAAGCAGAAAGCCTCATCTCCTTCCCACAGAGAGGCTGGTGGACCCAAACCACTGACCTTGTGGTTCTCAGTTCAGTGCTTATCCTAGTCAACTAATAGCAAGTAAAAAGTTAACATATGAAATTTACAAATTAGCACAACAGATAATAAATATTTTGGAGTTTAGAGCCCTCCTATTTCCTGTCAAATATGTACTATTAATACAGCCATAGATACATTTAATGATATTAATGCTTGATCTATTGGCAATGTTGACAGGACTGTATGATATAGTTAATATCATTGATCTGAAGTTGTATGATATGAACAGCACTAATGAATTTCGTGTAAAATATTTGAGGTCATAGAATCTATTCATTGTGAGAAAACATCCCAGGAATGGGCTTTCACCAATCTTAAATAAATAATAGCCATGAAGGAGAACAAAAGATACATTTTGAAAGAAATTTCACATAATACTTTGTGATGCCTCCCAGGTAATTATTTGAAAAATATTTGCAAAGTGAAAGAATCCACTGTACAGTCTTACCCTATGATGAGAGCTAACAAAACAAAACAAAACGATTTTGAATCTAGAATTTTAGTTTTAAGTAGTAGACATCAGTTCTAATATTTATTATTGCTATTTTGGAGTCCTGGTGTGGCACTGTAGGATAAGCACTAGGCTACAAGGTCTGTTTGGACTTCAAGGTCAGCAGTTCAAACTCACCAACCACTCCTTGGAAACCCTATACAGGGTCGCTACAAGTCTGAACTGACTCGACTGCATTTAGACATAACATTATTATATTTGAAATTATAATATATTTTATAATATATTAAGTCCTGGTGTGGTGATATAGGATAAGCATTGGAATACTAACTGCAAGGTTGGTGATTCAAATCCACTAGCCACTCCTCAGAAATCCTACACAGGGTTGCTATGAGTTGGAAACAACTCGAAGGCAGTTAGCAAAAACAACAATTAAAATACATAACTACACCATATTATACAACATATCCAGCACTCATCTGTCAGTGTGCCTTACAGGGGGGCTTGCGTGCTGCTGTCATGCTGAAGACTGGGATATGAAGATATCACAACACCTACCTTGATGACAGTAAAGAAGACTGAAAGCACTCATAAAGATCAGAAACTACAGGTTTCAGTAAGGATTAAACCAAAATAAAAATTGAAACATTCTCAAAACTGGACCAGTCAGCAAAATCATGAAAAGTTAACAAAATATTGAAGCTTTGAAGGAATTCATTTTGCTTAAATACACAATCAATGCCCATGGAAGCATTAGTTTAGAAATCAAATGAAGTGATGCATTGGGCAAATCTGATACAAAAATATCTCTTTACAGTTTATAAAAGCAAAGATGTCACACTTTGATGACTAAGGTGTGCTGGAACAATTGTAGTAACAATTGACAGGATGGCGCAGGATTGGGAAGTGTTTTGTTCAGTTGTTCAAAGCATCACTATGAGTCAGAACCAAATCCATGTCACTTAACAACATTTAATTTTAAAAGCTTATTATATTTAATCAACCTATTTTTCTATGGGATCTATTATATCTATAGCATGCCAATATTCAGTACAAAAATCAACATGCAATAAAATGCCAACAACGTTATTGATTTGGATTATCCATAAAAATATGACCTTAATTTTTTTCATAATTATTGGTTTTTGTTAAGTGCTGTTGAATCAGTTCATACTGATAGTGACCCTGTTTAGGGTTTCCAAGGACAGCTGGTGGGTTTGAACTACAGATCTTGATGCTAGAAGTCCAGTGCTTATTACACAGTGCCGTAACAGGATTCCTTTCTCATAATAAGCATAATTTCCCTGGCTAAAATATCAAGGACCAATTGCTATTTTAAATTGTATTTTATGTACTAAAAATGTTTCTCTGACATATGGTCACAGTCTGGAATGGCTAATAATATCCTGGAAATTTTTATTCTCATGTAATTTGGGTTTTTAAAAATACAAATTTCATGTTTCAAGATATTATTTTTCATTTAGTAAACATTTTTGTAATGATCTGATGTGTGCCAGAGCCTATTTTTTGCACTAGGTATATTTGTTGTTATAGTTAAGTGACATCAAGTGAGTTCTGAACCACAGTGACCCTGCATAAGGTTTCAGAGAAGTGGCTGGTGGTTTTGAACTGCTGACTTTGCAGTTGCAACTGACCTTGTTGTCCAGCACATTATCATGAAGTGCCATACCAGGACTCTAATCCATATATCCCATTAAATAAACTCCTGCAGTTTCCATGGAAATGGTGAAACTTGTGATCGTCCTGCATTGTGGAGGAAACTGTATCAGCTACCTGATTATTCTTAACTTTCACAAGGATCTACAATATTTAATAGCATAAAATCAGAATAGTATTTTAGATAATTGTTGTTAAGCGCCATTCAGTTGTTTTGAACGAACTCATAGCTTCTTGTTAAGTTCCGACTTACTGTGACCTGTATAGGGTTTCCTAGGATCGACTATGAGCTTGAACTACTAACTACAGTTTGACCTGATGGCAGTCCAGCACCTTAACCACAATACTACACCATCTACTAAATCTCACCTGAGCTTAAAATGTCCTCACAAGGTTGTTTTTGTTTGTTTACATGGCTTTCTTCAACCAAGAGAATAATATCCATTTACATCAAATTGTCTCCATTGTATACAGAGGAATTTGCATTTAAAAAAAGAAAAAAAAAAAAAAAAAAAAGGTAGGAAGGAAGGAACAGCTGTCAGAGACAATGTTACCTCCACAATGCAGCACTATCACAATTTTCACCATTTCCATGCGAACTGAGGGTTTTGACTAACTCAGAACTTCTATACTTATTTACAATCTCCTGTTCTTTATCAGAACTTCTTTTGCATCAATGCTGGTGCTGTTATGTGCTGTGGAGTCGGTTTCAACTCATAGCGACCCTGTACAGGGTTTCCAAGGCTGTAAATCTTTACGGGAGCAGAAAGCCTCATCTTTCTCCCGCGGAACAGCTGGCAGTTTCCAACTGCTGACCTTGCGGTTCGCAGCCCAATTTGTAATCACTACGAATCAATGGAGGTTATTTAATGGGATCTATGGTTTAGAGTCCTCGTGTGGCACTTCATGACTTAGCCTTCATTAACTTTTTCATTATTTTTTCTCAGGTCAGGTGACTGTTTTGTTACAATTGTTTTTGCTAAGTTTTGGGTTGTTTTTACACATGGCATCTTTTATACAGTGTAAGTCCTTATTCAAGAAAGAAAGAATTACACCCTGTGTAGATATTGCTAGAATTAACCAACAGCTTACCCTTCTTTCTTCCTGGGAACAGGGATAATAGTAAATTCTAACCACATTGAAGGTGCTGGACTTCTGATTTACCTTACCAAATTAAGTTTGATCCTTATTCTCTGCTTTCAGCCAAGATCCATTTCTGATGCCACATGCAGTGGATAGGCCAAGATACTCCAGATTATTTTCCTCATTAAAATACCAGAAGATATAAGTTGCCTAAGCATTTGACTTTAATAAAGAAAAAATTAATATTGCTCAGTGTGAACAGTGTGGTAAGAAATACAAGAATAGTAATACTATGACATTTAGACTCACATTTAGTGTTCCTCTAAAAGAGTTGTGTATTTTAACAAAGGATTATCAAATTCTTACAGGAGAAATCTTCAGAATACATTATCATTTCATTATTTTGCTAAATAGAAATGCATATTTAATATAAAGTTGTAGCCCTTTTTTTTTGTAAATGCATTCAGTGCTTTGGCATTTTCAGAAACACTAAGTGTATATTACATAAGAATTCCCTTTCTTTTTTCTCTATTTCTCTTTCTTTATTATTTCTGTTTATTTTCCCTCACAGATATATATATACACCTTGGCTCATTCTTGATAAAAATACTATCTAAACAGCTGATCATTTATAATAACATACACTTACAAATACAATATGAAATTATATAGACTGAATGCACATGCTATTTCTTACAATGCCTAAATATCAATAATAAATCATCATCCTGGATATTTGATCTATTCAGAGTCTCATTTCTACAAAATGAACAAAAACTCATTGTTTCTATAGAAAAAGATTGGGGGGAGAAATAAAGCAGCTTTAAATGTTTCCTATTTTCCCATCACCACCATCACTCAACTGTCAGTTTGTCATACTGTGGGGACTTGAATGTTACATTGATGCTGAAAGCAATGCCACCAGTATTTTACATATTAGTACGTTCATCCAGGATGGACATGTTTCAGTGGAGTTTCTAGACTAAGAATGACTAGGATAAAGGAGAGGCAGACTGCTTCTGAATGTTTAGTCACTGAAAACCTTATGAATAGCCAAACAGTCTGAATGGAGGAAAATGAAACATAAAGAACATCAGAATATTAATAGATAAAGTGCTAGAAGATGAGCCCCTCAGGTTGGAAGACACCTGTGGGGCTCTGAATTTACTTGAGATGGCGTTTCTATTCAAAGTCTTCTTAATTCACACCCAGTGATTGCGTGGGACTCTGTAAATAAGGTATACAGGACACTAAGGCTGGGATTGGTTAGTTTTGACCATCAGCTAGGTTTAAAAGGAGCCCAGGACTATCAAGAAGAAAGAGCATGAGTAATACTTGAAATCCCTACCTAGAGAAATAGCAACTGCAGAGATGACAGCAGAGGTAGTGGCATTGAGGGACAGAGCAGTTTCAGGCCCTAGGCCTAGGGACTGAATAAAGTTAATTGCCTACAGGCAGGAGACAGACTTGAAGATCGTGCCCTTTGGCATTCACAGACTGGTTAAAAGAACTTCATAATACATACTACACAGCTGGGCAGTGATCAAGGGACCATACACTGAGAGACTGAAAACAAGAATGAGATGTGTTTACGGTATGGCAGACAGGAGATGCTCCTGACTAAAGAATCACACATCTGGAGTTGGTTTTGATCTTGAATTGTACCCTGTTCTCTTCTCTACTAAATCCTCTAATTGTGAGTATTGGTATGAGTTCTGTGTGGCCATTGCAGTGGATTATCAAACCCAGACGTGAAACAAAGAGGGCTGCGGGATTGTTGGTGTCACAATAGGGTATGTTGTTGTTGTTAAGTGCTGTCGAGTCGCTTCCGACCCATAGCGACCCTGCATAAGATTTCTGAGGAGAAGCTGGTGAGCTTGAACCACCGACCTTGCAGTTCAAACGACTTTGCAGTCTGGCACATTCACCCACAGTACCACACCAGGACTCCTTACCAGAGTATAGAAAGTTGTAAAGTGAAAGCATGTCTGACTTCCACTTCATAGGAATCAGCCTGGGACTGATTTTTAGTTTCATTCTCTTTTCCCCTTATGATGCCAAGGGGAAGTCAGATATGGCTCACACATGGTCTTTGCAACACCCAAAATACAAGTTTAAAAGAGTTGCCTCCTCAAAGAAGAGTTAATTTTGATGTCCAGAATGGAGGAAAATTTTTCAGACCTTCATTTGCGAATGGGGCAAAACTCAAATAGAGGAGAAATAGCTGCAAACACCCATTAATAACCAGAACATGGAATGTATGAAGTATCAATCTACTAAAATTGGAAGGTTTAAACATTAAGTGGAATGCTTATTACATTGACATTCTAGGCACTAATGCCTATATATATATATGTATTCCATTTCTTTTTTTTTAGTGATAGAGTCCTGGTGTGATGCTGTGGTTTAATGCGCCATACTGTAAAGCTGTTTGAACTGCAAGGTCAGCGGTTCAAACTCACCAGCTGCTCCTCAGAAACCCTATAAGGATTGTTGTGGGTCAGAAATGACTTGACGACACTTAACAACAACAACAACAGCAGGCTAAAATGGACAGGTCCTGGCCACTTTGTATATGACAACCATACGGATTACTATGACAGGAATTACAAATTCAAGCAGAATGATATAACATTCATCAAAAATCATATTTCAAGATCCATTTTGAAGAGCAATGCTGTCCGTGGTAGGATAATATCCATATGCTTACAAAGATCAGTTAAGCATAATTATTCAAATTTCTGTACTAATAAAGTTGAAAATATGACTTCAGATATCACCTAATAAAATTTTACAAGACTAATGACTTATTTTGCAAATACCTATTTTTTTTTTTTTTTTAATCTCAGCAAGACAAAATTTACTTCTGCAGAAGAGTGTGTGCGTGCACTGACACAAGTCGGAAGTCTTAAGGCTGTGTCTCACCCCATTGGCTAGGGCTTTGACCACACAGTCATTTTCCTTACCCATTGGTTAATTCAAATTTCTAAGGCACGCACTCTTCTTACTCACTTCAGGATGTAGTAAAAAGTAAAAGAAAGGTCATACAGGATTACAATAATTTTGAAGAAAAGAAACTAATTCCCACAATTCCCCCTTTTTCTTCTTGTTAGACTTCTCATTCTTTTCTTCAAACTCTGCAAGGAGATGTTGACTTTGGTGTTTATATATTTCTAAGTGAAAAATGTTATTTTGGTATGGAGGTGGGGGGTGTTTGGATAAGGCTGTTTCTATAGGATTCAGAACTAATCCTCTTATGCAGGGTATAATACAACATCCAATTAGTGCTAATACACCAAATATGATAATTAGAGAAGAGAGGACTGAAGTCATAAGCCCTTTCATTTTACAAACCGTTGTTCCATGACACTAGCAAAGGGGATCTATGCCTGAAATTTCATCGAGTTTGTTAGCTAAGGTGGTCAGGCCTTGTAATGCTTTGGTAATGGTCACATCAGGAACTGTTTTATTGGGGATGAAAGTACAACATTGGACTACGATCATTAACATATACTCCTCCTTTTCCTGCTATTATCATATCTAGGGCTAACCTATTTTCCCAGGCAATTTTGCTAGCAGGTCCTAATTGCTCTACTATTCCTTTTATAGTGTCCCTGGTATAATTTATTAATTTTTGTTGATTATTGTTGTTGTTGTTGTTGTTGATAAGTGCCGTCACGTCATTTCCGACCCATCATGACCCTGAACAGGGTTTCTGAGGCTGTAAATCTTTATGGGAACAGAAAGCCTCATCTTTCTCCTGTGGATTAGATGGTAGTTTCAAACTGCTGACCTTGAGGTTCGCAGCCTGATTCATAACCACTATGTTACCATTGCTGATTCTAATAGATGTAATTAATCTAGTCCACATTTTTATTAGTGGTTGACCACTAGAATAATAGATTAAAATCCTGCTGTTACTTGGTTTCTAGCTTTAAATTTATTCAGCACTCCCCTGGGTACCCGAATGGTGACGATATAGACGTGAGAGTCAACCAATGGAACCTTGGAGAGTAGCTATACTCCTCTGGGTTCAGTGTTTTTCTGCTGAGCTTGTGGCTGGTCTGAATGCTAAGATGAAAGGGATCACCAAATGCACTAGGGAGCAAGTGCTGCTCCACTCTTCTGATAAAAACTTCAAATAGTTGCTGAAGTTATAGAAAATTAAAACAAGCCCAAAAGAGTCAAAATATGACTTGAACACATTCCACCTGAATTTAGAGACTATGTCAAGAATAGATCTGATATATTTAAACAATAATGACCTAAGATCAGAAGAACTGTGGGATGACATCAAGAACATCAGATAGGAAGAAAGAAAAAGATCTTTTAAGACACAAAAGATTGAAAAGACAAATGGATGTTAGAAGACACAGAAAATTGCTCTCCAAAACAGAGATGCTGAAGTGAATGGAAGGAGTAAAGAAGTAAAATAGCTGAATAGAAAACTCTCCATTATCAAAATACTTTATGCCACAGAAAGCATCAAAAGAACATGTAAGTCATGCGTAGAGTCACTATACCAAAAATAAATGGCCAATGTTCAACTGTTTGAAGAGGTAGAATATGATCAAGAATTGATAGTACTGGAGGAAGAAGTCCAAGACTCCCTGAAAGTATTGGCAAGGAATAAGTCTCCAAGAATTGATTGCATATAAATTGAAGTATTTTAAAAAACTGATGTGACGGTAGAGAAATTTACTGATCTATGTTACGCAATTTGAAAAATAGCTACCTGGCCAACCAATTAGAAAAAAAAAAAAATTGAGTTGACCTAACTGAATGCAGAATTCATTGAACATTATCAATGATATTACATGTAAGTAAAATTTTGTTTTAGATAATTCAAAAAGGGCTGCTACAGAGAACAGCCAGAAATTCAAGCTTGATTCAGAAGAGGACATGAAATTGGTAACATTATTCATGATGTCAAATGGATCATTGTTGAAATCAGAGAAAACCAGAAACTTGTGTTTTATTGACTAAGCAAAGGCTTTGGACTGTTTGGATAATGGCATTCTATGGAAAACACTGCGTAGAACACTTGATTATACTCATGAGGAGCCTGTATATAGACAGTAGTTGGAACAGAACAAAAGGATACTGAGTGGTTTAACACCAGGGAACACCAGTCCTGTTTTCTTTCACCATACTTAATCTTTATGCTGAGAAAATAATCCAAGAAGCTGGATTATATGAAGAATAGCATGACATCAGAGTTGGAGGAAGACTCTTCAACAACCTGCAATAAATGCAGATGATACAATCTTGCTTCCTGAAAGGGAAGATAACTTTATATACTTACTGATGAAGATCAAAACTACTTTTAGTAGTTGAAGGTCAAGGACCACACCTTCAGTATGTGTTATACCTCAATGTTAAGAAAACAAAAGTCACAAATGGACCAATAAATGACAAGATGATAATCAGAGAAAAGATTGAAGTTGTCCAAGACTTCATTTTGCTTGGATCTGCAATCAACACTCATGGAAGCAGCAGTCAAGAAATCGAATGACATAGTGCATTAGGCAAATCTTCTGCGCAAGATGTACTTAAAGTGTTAAAGAGCAAAAATGTTAGTTTGAGAGCTAAGGCATTCCTGAACCAAGCCATGGTCTTTTCAATAGCCTCATATGCACATGAATGTTGGACAGTGAATAAGAAACCAGAAAAGAATCATACTTGCTAAAGTCGAGGGTGAGAGAAAAAGAGAGAGACCCCCTCAGTGAGTTGAATTGGCATAGTGACAGTAGCAATGGGCTCAGGAGTGACAACAATTTTGAGGATGGTGCAGGACCAGGTGGTGTTTTGTTCTGTGTGTATAGGGTCTCTGTGAGTCTGAGCCAACTGGACAGTACTTAAGAAAAACATTTTACAACCATGGCGAGAAAGTATATCATTATATTAAAGATGCTCATTATAATTAACATACTCAATTGCCACATACCTGGGAAAGCTGTGCTTCGAAACATTTTTATTAATGTCAAGGTCAGATTAATTAAGCACTTGCAGTTGCTCTGCAAATAGTCTGTTATTATTTGGTATGACCATAATAAACTAGTCACCTGTTTGTTTGTTTTTCTCATTGTACTCTGTGAACATCAGACTCTGGCTCTCAAACATAGGGCCTAAATAAATGACATATGACCTTCTTTTTCTCTCTTTTCTAATTAGCAAAGTGATACCGATGCTGACCATTCACCTATTCTAAAAATGTTCACATACTAAGTAAAATAGACACAGCAAAAATACTTTGTGTTTAGTAGACGAAGGTCAGGGATTATTAACCAAAACATCTGATAGTCATGCTGCCCAGTGATATCTCATGGGAAGTGAATGCAGAGAAAACAGAGGGTCATGTCCTTGTGGTTCAAAACAAAACTAAAGACTTTGGTTGGCTGTTTTATATGCAATAGTTATTTTTAATGGAAGGTTAATTCATGATGCCTTTATTTGGTTTTAGAAAATAATCATGCATTGCAATATTGACAATATGACCAATGTAAAAATGATTTCACAGAAATGATGATGAAATCATGGTATGTAGCAATGTGTCCTAATTTAAATATTATATAGCATGATAATTAAAAAATTTTAATTATAACACCATTAAAGAATCAATTAGTCCACAGTAAGTATTTAAACTACTTAACATTTTGAATACATTAAACCAGGGAAACTATGATTTACCATTGTCTGTTTCCTAAAATAATATTTCTACATATTAACAAACTCTGATTTAACCAATTCTTGACAATTAAGCAAAAATATTCAGCTATGCAATTTGTAATAAGATACTTAATTTTTATACCAATTTCTCAACAGTAAGATGATTTGTCTTTGTTACTATATTTTTTAAAATAAACTTTATTGCTTTCAGAGTAGTTTTAGGGTTACAGAAAAATTGTGCAGAAAATACAGCAAATTCTTAGCTACCATTTCTTACCTCCCATGCATTATTTCTCCTATTATTGTCATCTTGTATATTGTGGTACATTTACTACATCTGATAAATGAGCAATTATTTATTATTATTAACTAAAGTTAACAGTTTACATTAAGGTCCATTCTTTATATTGTCCAATCCTATTGGTTCTGATAAATGCATAGCATCATGTACACACTAAAACAGTATCATACACAATAGTTTAACTGCCCTGCAAACACCCTGTGAGCCACCTATTCATCCATCGGCACTAGTCCCAGAGCTTCTGGGAACCACTGATCTTTTTAACTATGTATACAGTTTTTTAACTTTTCCAGAAAGTTACACATTTGGATCCATACAGAATGTCTTTTTGAAACAAGCTTCTTTCACTTAGCAATTTCTATTTCAGTTCCCTGCATGCCTTTTTGTAGCTTGAAAGCTCATTTATTTTTATTGTAAAGTAATACTCTATTGTATGGATGTTTATTTACCCATCAACTGTTGAAGAACACCATAGCTAGTCTTAGAAAATATAGATTGAGGTAAGAGAGAAAGATTTTCAAACATAAGGGGCTAGAAGTCTGAATCCAGGGCATTAGCTCTAGGGTGGATAAAGGAGTTCTCCATCTTTCAGATCTGAACGAAAATCCTTGTCTCTAGTTGAAATGTTCCTGGGGTTTTTGGTGGAACCTATGTCTTCCCCATTTGTGTTACTGCTATGAATATTTAATCTTCTCTTTTAATAGATCAAAGATGATTGATTTTAAGACATATTCTATACTGATATAATGTTAGTACTATAACAAAACCAAATTCAATTCCTAAATGAAATTATATCAACAGGTATAGGGGTTAGGGTTCCAATAGATAAGATTAGGGGACACATTTCAATCCATCATTGTTGCTTTCAATTTTTGGCAAATTATTAATAGAGCTATTTAAACATTAGTGTATATATTTTTTTTAAATGTGGACATTTTAAGCCCATTGAGTAACATATATATATATATATATATATATATATATATATATATATATATAGTAGCGTAGTGCTTATGATTCGGGCTGCAAACTGCAAGGTCAGCAGTTAAAAACTACCTACAGTTGTTCTGCAGGAGAAAGATGAGGTTTTCTGCTCCCGCAAAGATTTACAGCCTTGGAAACCCTGTACAGGGTGGCTATGAGTTGGAACCGACTCCACGGCACATAACAATAACAACATATATACATATATGTCATTTAAATTTAAGAAAATGTATTTCTTTTCATTAAAAATGATTTGAAGTAAAACAAAAAGAAACATGCCCTTGTCAATTTTCTGAATGAATTTTGAACCTGACATTTAAAAGCTATAAAGGAAAATAGTGCAGCAAGTATAATAAAAGACAAAATTAGTGACTAATCTTACTAACCACCACTCATGTGTCAGTTTGTGATACTGTGGTGGTTTGTGAGTTGCTGTGATTCTGAAAGTTTTGCCATCAGGATTTGAAATATCAGTAGTGTCACCCATGGTGGACAGGTTTCAGACGAGCTTCCAGATGAAGACAGAGTTGGAAGAAGGAATGATGAACTGCTTCCAAATATTTAGTCACTGAAAACCTTATGAATAGCAGAGAAAAAAATGTTGGATATACTGCCGGAAAATGGAAGGCACTCAAAATGGGACTGGGGAAGGACTGCCTCCTCAAAGTAGAGCTGACAGTGATGACGTTAATGGAGTAAAGCACCTGGGAGAAAAGCCTGCAGGACCTTCATTTGCTGATGGGGCACAACTCAAAATGAAGAGAAACAGTTGTAAACATCCATTAATAATTGGAACATGGAATGTACAAAGTATGAATCTAGGAAAAATAGAAATTGTCACATATGGAATAGAACACATAAACATCAGTATCTTGGACATTAGTGAGCTTAAATGTACTGGTATTGGCCATTTTGAATCTGACAACCACATGGTTTACTATGCTGGAAATGACAATTTGAAGAAGGAATAGGGTTGCATTCATTGTCAAAAAAAACATATCCAGATCAGTCATGAGGTACAACTCTGTCTGTGATGGGATACTATCCAAGTGCCTACTGGGAAGCCCAGTAAATACTATTATTGTTCAAATTTATGCACCAACCACTAAAGCCAGCGAGGATGAAATAGAAGAAGTCTACCAACTTCTTCAATTTGAAATCAATCAAACATGCAATCAACATGTATTGCTCATTACTGGTAACTGGAATGCAATGGTTGGGAACAAAGAGGAAGGATCAGTAATTGGAAAATAAGGCCTTGGTGATAGAAATGATCCTGGAGAACTCATGATAGAATTCTGCAAAATAAGTGATTTGTTCATATCAAATACCTTCTTTAGACAGCATAAGAGACAACTATACACATAGACCTTGCCAGATAGAATATACAGAAACCAAATTAACTACATTTGTGTAAAGAGACAATGGTAAAGCTCCATCTCATCAGTCAAAACACAGCTAGGGGCAGATTGTGGAAAGGACCATCAATTGCTCATATGCAAATTCAAACTAAAGCTGAAGAAAATGAAAACAAGTCCACGAGAGCCAAAATATGACATTGAATATATACCACCTGAATTTAGAGATCATCTGAAGAACAGATTTCATACATTAAACACTGAAGACCGAAGACCAGAAGAGTTGTGGGATGACATCAAGAACATTATACAGAAAGAATGAGAAATGTTGTTAAGAAGACAAGAAAGAAGGAAAAGATCAAAATAGATGTTAGAAGAGGCATTGAAACTTGATCTCCAGTGTAGCAATGCTAAAGCAAGTGGAAGAAATGAGAAGGTCCAAGAGCTGAACAGAAAATTTCAAAGGTCAGCTCAAGAAGAAAAAGTCACATATTACTATAACAAAATGTACAAAAATGTGGAGTCAGAAAACCAAAAAAGAAGAACACAGTCAGCATTTCTCAAGCTGAGGTACTGAAGAAAAAATTGAAGCCTCGACTTTCGTTATTGAAGGATCCTCTGGGAAAATTGTTGAATGGTGCAGAAAACATCACAATAGGATGGAAGTAATACACAGAATCACTGTACCAGATGAAATGGTTGATGTTCATCCATTTTAAGAGGTAGCATATGATCCAGAGTTAATGATACTGAAGGAGGAAGTCCAAGGTGCATTGAAGGAATTGGCAAAGAACAAGGCACCAGGAATTGATGGAATAAAAATGGAAATCTTTCAAGAAAGTGAAGTGGAGACACTCACTCAGCTATGACAAGAAATTTGGAAGACAATTATATGGCTGGCTGGTTGGAAGAGATCCGTATTTGAGCCCATTCCAAAGAGATGTGATCTAAGGGAATGCAGAAAACATCGGACAATATCTTTGATAGCCCACACAAATAAAGTTTTACTAAACATAATAAAGAAACAGCTATAAGCATACACTGACAGAAATTGCTGAGGTTCAAGCCAAATTCAGAAGAGGCTGAGGAACGAGGGATATCATTGCTGATGTCCGATTGATCTTGGTTGAAAGCAGAAAATATCAGAAAGATGTTTATCGGTGCTTTATTGACTATGCAAAAGCTTTCGATTGCGTATATCATGACAAGCTATGGACAACATTGGGAAGTATAAGTATTCTGGAAAACTTAAATGTGCTCATGAGGAATCTGTACATGGACCAAGACGCAGTTGTTCAAACAGAATATGTTAACACTAAATTGTTTAAAATTAAGAAAAGTGTACAACAGGGTTGTATTCTTTCACCATACTTATTCAACCTGTTGCTGGGCAAATAATCCAAGAAGCTGGGTTATATGAAGAAAATCATGGCGTCAGGATTGGAGGAAGACTCATTAACAACCTGCGATATGCAGATGATACAAAATTGCCAAAAGTGAAGAGAACTTAAAATATTTACTGATGAAGATCAAAGAGCACACCCTTCCATTTGGGTTGTATATAAATACAAAGAAAACAAACTCACCACTCGACCAATAAACAACATCCTATTCAATGGAGAAAATATTGAAGTTGTCAAGGACTTCATTCTTCTTGGATCAACTATCAACACTCATGGAAACAGCAGTGAAGAAATTAAATGACATATTGCCTTAGGCAAATCTGCTGTACAAGACCTTTTTTAAAATGTTGAATAGCAAAGACGTCAGCTTGAAGACTAAGGTGCACCTGACCCAAGTCATGGTATTTTCAATAACTTCATATGCATGGGGAAGCTGGACAGTGAATAAGGAAGACCATAGAAGAATTGATGCTTTTGAGTTATGCTGTTGGAGGGGAATATTGAAAGTACCATGGGCTGCCAAAAGAATAAACAGATCTGTGTTGGAAGAAGTGTAGCCAGAGTGCTCTTTGGAGGCCAGGATAGCCAAACTTCGTCTCTCATACTTCAGACATATTATTAGGAGAGACCATTCGCTAGAGAAGGATATCATGTTTGGTAAGGTGAAGGGTCAGAGAAAAAGAGGAAGACCCCCAGCGAGATGGATTGGCAAAGTGGCAGCATCAATAGGGTAATGCATGGCAAAAGTAGTGAGGTTGGCCCAGGATTAGGCAGTGTGTTAGTCTGCTGTGCATAAGGTCACTATATTGGTACCTACTCAATGCACCTAACAACAACAACAACAAATATTAGTAATTACATTTATGCGATAATATAAAACAAAATATTAGTAAAGAATAATCATGAATTACCAGGTAACATTTATGTGTAGTGTTCAATCCAAAGAAGCACTGAGCATTTCATGTTGTTGTTAGGTGCAGGGGAGTTGGTTCCAACCATACCAACTATATGCAAAACAGAATGAAACATTACCCAGTCTTGCACCATTCTCACAATTGTAGGTAAGCTTAATTCAGTTGCTGCTACCACTGTGCCAATCTATCTCACTGGGGTCCTCTTCTTTTTTCCTGACCTTCCACTTTACCTAGCATATGTCCTTCTCCAGAGACTGGTCCCTCCTGATGGTATGTCCAAAGTATATTAGATGAAGTATCACCATCCTGGCTTGTAAGGTACATTCTGGCTGTACTTTTTCCAAGATTGTCTTTTCTTATGGCAGCCCATGGCACTTTCATTATTCTTCACCAACACCATAACCCAAATGCTACATGTTTTCTTTGGTATTCCTTATTCATTGTCCAACTTCCATGTGTAGATTAAGCTATTTTAAACATCATGGCTTGGATCAGGTATACCTTAGTCCTCAAACTGACATATTTGCTTCTGAATACTTTAAGGAGTTTTGTGCAGCATGTTTGTCCAATACAATGTGCTGTTTGATATCTTAACTATTGCTTCCATGAGTGTTGATTATAGATTAAAGCAAAATTAAGTCTTTGACAATTTTAATATTTTCTACATTTATCATGATACTATATATTGGCCCAATGGTGATTATATTTTGTTTTCATTATATTGAGGTACAACCCATATTGAAAATTTTGGTCTTTGAACTTCATCAGTAAACATTTTAAGTCCTCTTCATTTTCAGCAAGCGAGGTTGTATCATCTGCATATTGTAAGTTATAAATGAGTCTTCCTCCAAACTTGATGCCAATTCTGCACTATGACTTCCACTGCATGCATTATTCATTGCATTTCCATTTTTTCTGAACTATATGGCAAATACTGTGTTCTAGCCTAGAGTGATTATGATGAATCTTTGCTTTTCCCAGTCTGTTCTCCAACCAGTATCTTAACATCACAGTACAATGTGACACAAAATATATGCAATTAGCTGCTAAACAAAAAATTCAATGGTTAGAACCCATGAGTCACTCCTTGGATGAAAAGACCTCATGATCTGCTCTTGTTTAAATAACAATGCACAAATTCAACAATGCCCTATAATGTTACTATGAGTAGGAAGCAATTCAGTACACAACAACATTTAGGGAAGTATTGAAATATTCATTTAGCAAGACTTGGGAGGGGAATGAGGGATGAAGACATGCAAAACTAAAATTAATTACTAGATGTTAAGAGATTGCATTGGAGATTTTCATGAGTGGACTTTGGGAAAAGACAATTGATTTTGAAAATGGAAACAAACTATATGAAATGTTATTAAAGAGTTTCATCAGATGTGAAAGTAAAATCATCATAGATTTAAATATAGCCTCATTGGCCTTTGACATCTCAGATCAAATGTAATATTTTTATATAATGTATATTAATTTGTATGTTAATCAATGAGAAATGGTCCCCTTCTTGTACGCTACAGTGACTACAAGAGTACTCTAAAAATACATATACATCAAGGCTAGAGAGTGAGTAGATATAATGATGAAAAATATATATATATTTTTTTTTAATTAGTTCCTTGGGCCCTAATGTGGCACTATAGAATAATCACTGGACTGGTAACCACAAGGCCAGTAGTTCAAACCCACTGTTGTTGTTGTTAAGTGCCATCGAGTCAGTACCGACCCATAACGACCTTATGCACAGCAGAACGAAACACTGCCCGATCCTGGGCCAACCTCACTGCTCTTGCCACGCTTGAGTTCTTCGATGCTGCCACTTGATCAATCCATCTCATTGGGGGTCTTCCTCTTTTTCTCTGACCCTCCACCTTACCAAACATGATATTCTTCTCCAGCGACTGGTCCCTCCTGACAATATGTCTAAAGTATAAGAGATGAAGTTTGGCCATCCTAGCTTTCAAGGAGCACTCTAACTGCACTTCTTCCCAAACAGATCTTTTGGAAGCCAATGGTATTTTCAATATTCTCATCCAACACCATAACTCAAAAGCATCAATTCTTCTATGGTCTTCCTTATTCACTGTCCAACTTTTGCATGCATATGAGGTTATTGAAATTACCATGGCTTGCATCAAGCACATCTGAGTCCTCAAGCTGACATCTTTGATCTTCAACACTGTAAAAAGGTCTTGTGCTGCAGATTTGCCTAATGCAATATGTAGTTTGATCTCCTGATTGCTGCTTATGTGAGTGTTGATAGTTATCCAAGAAGAATGAAGTCTTTGACAACTTCAATTGGTCCTGTGGTGAGGATTTTGTTTTCTTGACATTGAGATGTAATTCATACTGAAGGCTGTGCTCTTTGATTTCATCAGTAAATGTTTTAAGTCCTCTTCACTTTCAGCAAAAAATGTTGTATCATTTCCATATTACAGGTTGTTAATGAGTCTTCCTCCAATCCTGATGCCAAGTTTTTTTTTTTTTTTTCATAGAACCCAGCTTCTCATATTATTTGCTCAGCATACACATTGAATAAGAATGGGGAAAGAATACAACCTTGTCACACACTTTTCTTATTTTTAAAACATTCAGTGTTCCCATGTTCTGTTCAAACAACTGCCTCTTGGTCCAGGTACAGATTCCTCATGAGCACAATTAAGTGTTCTGGAATACTCATACTTCGCAATATTGTCCATAGCTTGTCATGATCCACACAATCGAAAGCCTTTGCATAGTGAATAAAGCACAGGTAAACATCTTTCTGATAATCTTTGCTTTCAGCTAAGATCCATAACATCAGCAATGATATCCCTCACTTCACAGCCTCTTCTGAATCTGGCTTGAACCTCTGGAAGTTCTCTGTCAATGTATGCTTACAGGTGTTTCTGTATTACCTTTAGTAAAACTTTATTCACATGGGATATCAAAGAGATTGTCCAATGATTTCTGCAATCCATTGGGTCACCTCTCTTTGGAATGGGCACAAATATGGATCTCTTCCAATCAGTCTACCAGATAGTTGTCTTCCAAATTTCTTGGCAGAGATGAACAATTTCTTGGCAAATCCACCAACCAGTCAGAATAATATACAGGAAAATTATGAGTTGGAAAAGACTCTACCATACCATACTTAACAACAACAATGACATGTATTCACATTATTTTTATATGATTCACACATTTAATGTTGTTATATGCCATTGAGTCTGTTCTTATTCATAGAGACCCAAAATGTTAGTGCAGAATTACTGGCCACTCCTTGGAAATTTGATACAGGGTCACTATGGGTCAGAACACACTCGATAACACTTAACAACAACAGAAACAACAAATCTTTACAGGAGCAGAGAGTCTCATCTTTCTCCTATAGAGCAGCTGGTGAACTCAAACCATTATCCTTGTGGTTTGTAGTCCATTGCTTGTCCTACAAAGCCAGAAGTACTCCCAACTGACCATTACAGAAGTCAGAAGAATCTGCACTAGAGTTTAAGTAAAGTAAGCAACCTAGAGTCAGTCATCCACCTATTACCTAGCAACATTACAGATTAAGACTAGATATCTCGGGAGAGCATGTTTTACGGTGTGTAGCCACCCCAGAACAAAGATGAAATTCTATTAGAAAATTGGAAATGTGATCTGGATTTGTTTTTAGTTAGAGCTCAAAAATAAATTCTAAAATACTTCTAAAAATAATGAAATACTGGAAAATAGAGACTATGAAAGATTTTAATGTATTTGTAAGTAGTCATTACAAACATTCAACATGATCTTTATTATAGTAAAGTATAAAAATTGAAGGTTCTCTATATTTCAAAGAATACAAGGGGACCTCAAAAAGCTTGTGGAATATATAATGAAAAGATAATGGAATTTTTCTATAAAATTTTTAATCCCCCTTATAAGTATTAAGCCAAAATAAAAGAAAGGAAATACTTTAACGCATTTTTTATAATTGTTTTCTTTGCTTTCATTCATTCCCATTAGAGAAATGCATAGCATTTTTTGTTTTGGTAAAAGGAATTTTGTTTCTTTCTTTTCAGGCTAAAATTATTTCTTTGTTATAAAGAGTTTGAAACTTTTCTTGGCATTAAATAATGAAACAGTAAATGCATTTCATCAGTAAATGTTTCAAGTCCTCTTCACTTTCAGCAAGCAAGGTTGTATCATCTGCATATCGCAGGTTATTAATGAGTCTTCCTCCAATCCTGACGCATGTTTTTCTTCATAGAACCCAGCTTCTCG
>NW_006408766.1:529729-565556 GCF_000296735.1 Chrysochloris asiatica
ATTGATGCATCAAGTGTGGCAACAGTAGTGAGGTTGGCCCAGGATCGGACATTGTTTCGTTCTGCTGTGCATGGGGTCACTATGAGTTGGTTCCGACTCAATGGCACCTGACAACAACAACAACAACAACAAATGCATTAACAATAAACTGTTAAGTAATTAACAATAAATTGTTAAGTAATCATTAATGTGCCATTTTGGTGTGGCACTGCAATATAAGCACAAGAATGCTCGCCGCAAGGTCAGCATTTCAACACCACCATCACTCCTTGGAAACCCTATATAGGAGCGCTAGAAAATGGAACAGACTCAGTAGCACTTAACAACAACAACCATTAAATAAGCTATCTTGGCTCTTTACTGAGGTTGTTGTTGTTGTTGTTATGTGCCATCGAGTCGGTCCCGACCCATAGCGACCCTGTATAGGGTTTCCGAGGGTGTAAATCTTTACGGGAGTAGAAAGCCTCATCTTTCTCCCGTGGAGCAGCTAGTAGTTTCGAACCGCTGACCTTAAAGTTTGCCGCCCGATTCGTAACCACTACGCTACCAGAGCTCCTTACTGAGGTTATTAATCATAAAACCTTGTGATTTGGGAGTTAAGTATAATAAATTTTTAGGGCAATTCTCTGTGAACCCATAATACTGTGCAATTTTTTCCTAGTCTATTTGTAAAATCACTCAGAACACACCAATTCTCCACGGTGACAAGAAATAATGGACTATCTTTAAATAAATTCTCTTAGAGGTCTAGAATATGGCACAATGCTCTCTTTTTCTGTGGTGGTATAAAATTAGCATCAAACTCAGAAGAATTCACTATTTGTCACCTCCCCCATAGTTGTCATCACTACATTATAAATCACTGAGCAAGAATAAATGAAGTTGTTTTCCTTCTGTCATTCACATTTAATATCTTTTTCTATACTATGGAAGTATTTCATTTTTAGGAAAGATTAGTGCCATAAGAGTTTACAGCCTTCAATCCAAAACATTTAGCTAATTTTATATTGGACTAAAGAGATTCTTTTCATGGGTGTATGCACGTGTGCAAGTGTATTAAACATGAAATATGCAGACATCTCAACAATTCTTTGGAAAACATGTGACCAGTATGTCTTGTTTTCTTAAGATTGCTTTAACATAGATGTGTGCCTCTGAAAGACCACACAGAAGTACTGGGAAAGCAGACATGTCAAAATGCAGTCAACAGATGGGCTCCACGAAGAAGATTTCTGACTACTAATAGGGCATTTGTAACTGATGTCATTTCCTTTAAAAAAAAAAAAAAAAAAAAAAAAAAAAAACTGTTTACCAGTCTACCTTTCTAGGGTGTATATTCTGTGTGTAAGAGTGTACATACACTCTTGGGGGAGCAAGAATGACTGATAAATGAAAATGTATTTGGAGCACAACTAATTGGGAGCATTGTTTCATTATTCTTCATTAAGAAAAGAAAGAAAAAAATACAGAAGTGTAAAATAGAGAGACAAATGAGAGGTAACTAGAAATGAAGTATCTGCTTTTCTGCTCAGCAAGTTATCTAAATAAACTCTGAAGAACGAGGCCAGGAGGGAGTCCCTGGGCACCTCAAAATTTCAGTGCTATTAATCAAAATATTGGCCATTCAACTCTGCTCAGATGTGACTTGAGAGAAATGGCTGGTGATCTGCTTTTCAAAGATCACAGTAATTAAAAACCCCACGGAATGCAGTTTTATACTAAAGCACATAGACTCACCATAGGTCAGAAATGACCCAACTGCACTTGGTTTGGTTTCATTTTATTGTGATGAAGTAATTGATTCAAAGCTGAAATTTCATACTCCAGGCAAGAATAATTTGCCTGCAGATATCTGGCTCAAAGCATCATGCAATGCACACTAAGATTTTCTGTAATCACTTGGAACACTAAAGGAACAGGGAGAAGGCTTGAGTCATTATTTGGATGTGATAACATGACCCACACAATGTTAGTGGATAATGGGCAACTCAGCTAACTACAAGCGAAATAGCTTCCTGATCCATCATTAACCTAAGTGAGCCTTCACTTTATTGAAGTAGTCCTCTAAATGAATAGGTCACAGTCTGTTTAAGAGCTCAGAGATTTGTTAATGTTCCAGAGAGTTAGAGTCTATTAGATCTGATGCTTGAGCATGCCCAAAATTGTAGGCACTTTGGATAGCTAACATGCTTTGGTGTCTATATAAATATTTTACAGATTATTCTTTGAAACTTGTTTAAACAAAGCACACAGAAGTCATGCATAAATGTGCATATATGTCAAGTTGAAAGAAAAAGAAAGGACTCTGTAGAGAGCTACTTCACAAAAAAGAAGGAAGTTTCCACTCTAAGCCAACTTTCATAATGCAATTAACTCCATTAGAGAGAATGGATTCCGAAAGCTGTTCAAATTAACATACTGCAGTCAGAAGCTGCAGCAATTCAAGAAGAATTAGCAATGCCCTTTTGAAGAGACTGACTGAATTAAACCTAGGAGGGTTTTAAGATGAAGCCATTTAATTGATACTTTAGTAGCTATGGACTTTGCATACTCACCAGTCCAGGTGTTAATACTGATCCTTCTCTGTTCTCTGCAGATAAGGAAACTGAATCTCAGAGCCAATTAAGACAAACCTGTAAAGGTCTTCTTCCTTCTTTTTAGTCTATCCTGGGAGTTTAATTTTAATTGTAGACACCATTGGGGATTGAGTCCATTACACACAGTGAAAACATATTGAATCTTTAGTTGAAAAGATAACCAGTATTTATCCAAATGATTCTTCACTAAACTTTAAAACCTTTTTCCTATTCTTTTCTTTCTTTTTGACTAAGACTCCAATCATGTTTTTTTTTAATCCTTCTAATCACTATAATAGGAGAACACTGTTTCTGTACTGAATACTAACATGCATGACATAACTAGTTAATGATTATTACACTTATGAGTCACATTATATTATTGTACAAAGTCTTATAATTTAAAACTACTCATATAACCCATTATCCTCCCTAAAGAGAACCACTCTTAATATACTATCATGTAAATCATTCTAACTACTTTTCTATGCATGTATACTTTGCAGGTGAATTTATGTTCCAGATTCAATCATCAATTCATTTACTCATCTACCCATTCAACAAATAAATACTTATTGAGGGCTCAAATGTGCCTCATGAGGCTAGCAATTTACTTTGTAGGACAGACAAAATTGCATAATACCTTGTAAGCTGTGGCAGGTACAATATGGAAAATTCAAGATGGATAAAGGAAAAAGAGCAATGTCTGGAGGGAGGTGTTATCCAGTGTTCAGAATATGTCAAACCAAAGAAATAACATTTTAACCAATATACAAATGAAGTAAAGGTCCTGTGGCAGGGATGAAACCCTAAACAGGGTTGCTATGATTCAGAACCAACTTGATGGTACAAAGCACAACCACCACCATCAGATAGGAACTATAAGCCACAGGAAGTACTTTTCCATTGACCTTGAAGAGTTTAAAGCAGGTGAATGAAAATAAATGTGTGCATGTGTGACTGTGTGTGTGTGTGTACACACACAATATGTAATTATGGCTGCTATGTAGATAATTGGAATGATGGTAGAAACAATAACAACAAAAAAGTAGTTTAGACACTGCTATGGCCCGGTATTACCTTTAGCAAAACTTTACTCGCATGGGATATCAAAGAGATTGTCCAATGATTTCCTCTTTCCGTTGGGTCACCTCTCTTTGGAATGGGCATAAGTACAGATCTTTTCCAATCAGTTGGCCAGATAGTTATCTTCCAAATTTCTTGGCAGAGATGAGTGAGTGCCTCCTTTGCCACCTCACTTTCTTGAAAGGTTTCAATTTTTATTTAATTAATTCCTGGTGCCTTGTTTTTTGCCAATTCCTTTAATGCACCTTGGAATTCCATTGACTCTTGATCATATGCTACCTCTTGAAACGGCTGAACATTAACCATTTCCTTTTGGTACAGTGATTCTTTGTATTCCTTCCATCTTCTCTTGATGCTTTCTGAATCATTCCATTATTTGCCCAGAGAGTCTTTCAATAAAGAAAGCTGAGTCCTAATTTTTTTTTTATTCAGATCTCCCAGCTTGAGAAATAATGAGCATGTTCTTCCTTTGTGGTTTTCTGATTCCAGATCTTTGCACATTTTGTTGTAATATTTGTCCTTATCTTCTATAGCTAATCTTTGAAATTTTCTGTTCAGCTTTTGGACCTCCTCATTTCTTCCATTTGCCTTAGAATCTCTATGCTGGAGAGCAAGTTTCATCTCAATGTAAAGAAAAAAAAATCCTCACCATTGGACCAATAAACAACATTCTTATCAATGGTGAAAAGATTGAAGCTGTCCAGGACTTTATTCTTCTTGGATCAACTATCAACACTCATGGAAGCAGCAGTCAAGAAATCATACAACGTATTGCATTAGTCAAATCTGCTGCACAAGACCTTTTTAAAGTGTTGAAGAGCAAAGATGTCAGCTTGAGAATTAAGATGCGCCTGACCCAAGCCATGGTATTTTCAATAACCTCATATGCATGCGAAAGCTGGACAGTGAGTATGGAAGACCATAGAAGAATTGATGCCTTTGAATTATGGTGTTGGAGGAGAATACTAAAAGTGCCATGGGCTGCCAAAAGAGTCAATAGATCTGTTTTGGAAGAAGTGCAGCCAGAGTGCCCCCTGGATGCCAAGATGGCCAAACTTTGTCTCTCATATTTTGGACATATTGTCAGGAAAGACCAATCACTGGAAAATGATATCATGTTTAGTAAGGTGGATGGTTAGAGAAAAAGAGGAAGACCCCCAATGAGATGGATTCGCCAAGTGGCAACATCAATGGACTCAAGCATGGCAACAGTAGAGAGTTTGGCCCAGGATCGGGCAGTGTTTCATTCTGCTGTGCATAAGGTTGCTATGGGTCGGTACTGACTCAATGACACCTAATGATAACAACAATGGCCCTGTAGGATCAGCACTGGGCTACAAACCACAATGTTGACAATTTAAACCCACCAGGTGCTCACTGAAAACCCTATACCGGTTGCTATGAGTCAGAACTGACTTAACAACAATAACATATAACACATAATATATTTTACCCATGTTGTTGCTGTTGAGTTAGTTCAAACTCATAGTGACGTTATATAGAGTTTCTTAAGCTACAAATATTTGCAGGAACAGAAAACAATAGCTTTCTGATGGGCTCATATCATTGACATTGTGGTTCTCAGTGCAGTGCTTATTTTACTGAGCCACTTCAGTCCAATCTTGCCCATTCAATATTGTATCTTGAGGCTTGGGATTTTTCTTCAATGCTGTCACCTTGAGACATGCTGAGCATGTTCTTTCCTTTTAGTTTTCTAACTCCTTAGTAGGATAAAAAGCAAAGATATCACTTTGAGGACTAAGGTGTGCCTGATCCTAGTGATAGAATTTTAAATCACCTCATGTACATGGGAAAGCTGAACAATGAACAAGGAAGACTGGAGAAGAACTAATACGTGGAAATATGGAGCTGTTGAAGAACCTTGAATATACTATGGATTGCCAGAGAAACAAACAAACCTGTCTGGGCATAAATACAGCTTGTATATTCCTTAGAGGCAAGTTTGGCAAGACTTCATTCATCTCACATTCTTTGGATACATTACCAGGGGTGAGGGTGAGTACGTAGTTCGTAGAAAAGTATATCATGCTTGGTAGAGGGTCAGAGAAAAATAGGAAGACCCCCACAAACTGATGGATTGGCACAGTAGTTGCAGCAATGGGCTCAAATATAACAATTCTGAGGCTGGATCAGAACAGGGCAGTATTTCATTCTGTGGTACATAAGGTTGCTATGAGTTGGAACCAATTAGATGGAAACACAGCTGTGGAGTCCTGGTGTGGTGCTGTGGGTTAATGTGTCAGATTGCAAAGCCATTTGAACTGCAAGGTCAGAGGTTCAAGCTCACCAGTTGTTCCTTGGAAATCCTATACAGGGTCACTATGGGTCAGAACCGACTCAACAGCACTTAACAACAACAACAAAACAGCTTATACTGTGTCTGACATGAAGCACTGGTAATTTTGGCAAAGGTGACTGTGTTGGAGGACATGAAAAGTTACTGAATTAAATACATATTTAGACAATGGAGACAGTAAAGTCAATATTAAATTGAGTAGGAGGAAGATAAGAAGTGAGGCCTCTGAAAGGATGCTAAAGACTTATGAAACAAGAGGAATATTTATGTCACTTACTGAGATGAAGAAGACTAAAGCAAAAGTAGATTAAAAATAAGAATTTAGCTATAAAGAAGTTATCTTTGAGATGACTGTTAGCTGTCACATTGGAAACTGTAATCAAATATTTAGAGACTAGAGTCTGATGCTTAGATAAAGACATAGATTTGGAAACTGGAATAAAGATGGTATTTAAATCGATCTATAATACTAAAGGAGTCCTGGTATGGCGATATGGGCTAATGCACTGGATTGCAAGGTCGTTTGAACAACAATGTCAGAGGTTCAAGCTCAGCAGCGGCTCTTCAGAAATCCTCTACAGGGTCACTATGAGTCCAAATGGACTCGACAGCACCTAAGGACAGCAACAACATAATACTATCGGACTCCTGGTTCGGTGCTGTAGGAGAAGTACTGGACTGCATGGTTGGTTTGAACTGCAAGGACAACAGTTCAATATCTCTGGAAATATTGAAAATCATGTGAAATATTTTTGTAGAAATGAATTTTAGTAATGAAATTACTGGGTTTTTAATTTTACTGGATTCTGCCATATAGCCTTCAAGAAAGATTCCAGAGTTTATAATGTAGACAACACTTTACTAAATGAGCCTTAGTTTTGTGATATGTGTGTTCTGAATATGTCTGATATTATTCTTTTTAAGTAACACCTAGTTGATAACATCACATCCTAAGGTATGTATTAACTAACATCTGGACCAGGACAGATTATGCATCTCATACTTTCATTATATCCTTGTTCACCTATTCTCTAGTGTAATATACATTATCGTTGCTTTAATTTGGTGGTATTGAGTTGATCTTTGTCTCAAAGAAACAATGTGACAGTTGAACTGCCCTATAGGATTTTCTAGAATGTAATCTTGACAAGAGAAGACTGCTAGTCTTTTCTCCTAGGGAGTTATGAGTGGATTTCAACTGCCAAGCTTTTAATTAGATCGCCAGTGCTTAACCATTTTACCTTACAGGCTCTTTTATATACATCGTAGGGTTTTACAAATCACTTGTTAAATATGAGTAAGAAATATTGAAATTTTAATGTATCAGAGAATAAATAAGTTCTTATTATTTAAATCCTGGTGGTATTGTGGGTTGGATGTTAGACTGTTAGCCACAAGTTTGGCAGTTAAAATTCTCAAGTCACTCCATGGAGAAATATGAACCTATGTGCTCCCACAAAGATGTACAGTCTCAGAAAACTTATATAGGGTTTCTATGAGTCAGAATTGACTTGATGGTAATGGGGTTTTTTGAGTTTATTATTGCTGATAAAATTTTGTATTACTATGTTTAGTGTATCCAGGTTTTCAGTGACTAAATATTTGGAAGTAGTTCGTCTCTCCTCTCATCTGAAACCTGTCCACTATGGGTGACCCTGCCATTATTTAAAATTACTGTGGCATCATTCCCGGAGTCACAGCAATTAACAAACCACAACATTATGACAAACTGACAGATGAGTGGTGGTTATAGTTCAGACATATTGTCAGGAGGGACCAGTCGCTGGAGAGGGATATCATGTTTGCTAAGGTAGAGGGTCAGAGAAAAAACAGGAAGGCCCTTAGTGAGATAGATTGGCATAATGGCAGCATCAATGGGCTCAAATGTGGCAACAATAGTGAGGTTGCCCCAGGACCAGGCAGTGTTTTGTTCTGATGTGAATAGGGTCACTACAAGTGGGTACTGACTCCATGGCACCTAACAACAACAAACTGTATCCTGGAGTCCTGGTGTGGCTCTGTAGGATAAGTATTTCACCAAAATATTTGCTTGAAGTGCAAAGTCAGAAGTTTAAACTCACCTGCTGCTCCTCAGAAACCCTATACAGGGTCCCTATGAGTCAGAGACAAATTTATGGCACTTAACAGCAACAACAGTGTGTACAGGGATCTGTTGTATATCACTGTTTACTTTAAACAACTCCAAGTCTAAAACTGGACTTTTTCCTAAGTTAGAGTCTTATGATCATGATCTTTTTTCTAGTATCCTGCTAAGCCCAAATACTAGACAATACATGTTAAAGTTGGACAAAGAATAAGGGAGACCTAAAAAGAACTGATGTCTTTGAATTATGGCATTGGTGACATTGGTGATAAATGTTAAATATACCACTTGTTGTTGTTGTTAAGTGCTGCTGAGTCAATTCCAACTCATAGCAACCTTGTATAGGGTTTCCGAGGAGCAGTTGGTGAGCTTAAGCCACCAACTTTGCAGTTCAAATGGCTTTGCAGTCTGCCTCATTAATCCATCATTAACCCACAGTGCCACACCAGGATTCCAAAATATACCATAGATTGCCAGAATAACAAATAAATCTGATTTGGAAAAAGTTGATACAAAATGCTCTATAAATGATAAGACTCCATCTTCTGTATTTTGGACATGATATCAGGAGAGACAGTCTCTGGAGAAGAACATCATGCTTGATAAAACAGACAGTCAAAAAACAGTAGAAGAAACCCTTCAGTGAGATGCACTGAGACAAAGGCTGCAACCACAGGCTCTAACACAGCAATGATTGTCAAGATGGCTCAGGAGCAAGTAGTGTTTCCATCTGTTGCATATAGGGTTGCTAGGAGTCAGAACCAAGTCGATTCACCTTAAAAAAAAGTTCCCAACAATTTTTTTTGCCATTTATGATATTATTTATTTAGTTAATTTTTTGGATGGAGCAAAGTATTTATTATGAGGTATAACTCAAAATGAGAACAAACAGCTACAAACATACATTAACAAACTGAATGTGTAATGTGCAAAATCTGAAAATTGGAATTGTCAGAAATGAAATGGAACATATAAGGATCAATATCCTTGGCATTAGTGACCTTAAATGGACTAGTATTGGCCATTATGAATCTCACAATCATATGGTTTACTAAGCTGGTAAAGACTAACTGAAGAGGAAAGATAACACATACATTATCAAAAAGAAACATTCAAGATATGTCCCATAGTAGAATGCTGTTTGTGACAGAACAACATCCATACATCTATAAGGAAGACCCATCAACACAAGAATCATTCACATTCACATTCACACACCAATCACCAAAGCCAGTAATGAAGAAATTGAAAACTCCACTAACTTCTGAAACTGATCAAACATACATGCATGATGTATTGATAATGATGATTGGAATGTGAGGGTTGGAAACAAAGAGAAAAGATCAGTAGTTGGAAAATAAGTTATTGTGGTTAGGTGCCATCCAGCTGGTACTGACTCATAGCAATATTATGCACAACTTAGTAGATTTGATCAATTTCAAAGTGAAGTAGTAGAAATTTTCAATCTAAGATATTCTTTTTTAAAACATTCAAATATCACATTAAATTATTTGACATTTGACTTTTGAATACTATATCAACTGAATAATTAAAATGAATGATCTCTTCTTAGTATATCTGTCACCTATACACTAGGCATTATCATTTCTCATCTCATGTAAGACCTTGATTTAGTCCAATTTATCTTTCCATTTATGATCACCTCTTCTAACAACTTCCTTCTCAGGTATTCGCATGTTCAAGTCTTCACAAAAATATTATAACATATACTCCTCACTCTATAGTCTATCTCTAGCTACCCTTATTATTCCTTTATATTTACAGCTAAACTGTTTGAAATATGGTAAATTAAATTTCAACACAATATAAAAGTCTTTTAATCCATAACATTCAGACCTATATATTGAAATCATTGCTGGCAAAATAAGTAGGATTTTTTTTTTTTTTTTTAGATAGACTTTATACAATCAAAAAAACACACACACAAAAAGCCCAGTATATAACCAATCCAGGCCAGCACATGGTTATACCTAACTTTTGGATCAATTCTGGCTAGATCATCATACTCAAGAAAGTTAAAAAAAAAAAAAAAAAAAAACGTCACCATAAATGTGTGATTTCTGTGATGGCCTATTACTCTAAGCTTTCTGCTCCCATAAGGATATACAGCCTCAGAAACCCTGTACAGGGTCGCTATGAGTCAGAACTGACTCCACAGCACATAACAACAACAACAACAACAGAGTAGAAACAAATGATCAAAAAAGTAAAATGACTTGTCTTAAACTGTCCATCTAATGTTTCTCAAAATTTGGATTAAAACTACTGTCTGGCTTTCTTTAACTCCCAAGTTTAGCTCTTTCCACATTGTCACGTAGACAATAAATCAGGACTGTCACCCATGAACATCAGGGAAAACTTCACTTTTTAATATTATAAAAATGTTTTCCAGCAAATAGGAATTTTGGAATTCCTTAACATTATATATAACTTAACATTACAATGCTTCTGAATTATTATAATGTTGGCAAAGAATATTATTAAGTACACCCTGGTAGTGGTTTCGAGTTGGGCTGCTGAACTCAAAGTCAGCAGTTAAAAACTCCCTGCCATTCCGCCGGAGAAAGATAAGACTTTCTACTCCCATAGAATTTACATCTCGAAAACCCTATACAGGGTGGCTATGAATCAGAACCAACTCCATGGCACACTTACCACTGGATTGCCAGAATAACAAACAAATATCTGTCTTGGAAGAAATATAACCAAATGTTCCTTAGAAGGGAGGATACAAAGACTGTTGATAGTACTTTAATCTTGTTATTAGGAGGAATCAGTACCTAGAGAGCAACATCATGTTTTATAAATGGGAGGGCCAGGTTAAAAGATCACATCTCTCTATGAGACGGATTCACAGAGTGACTGCAAGAATCAGCTCAAATATAGTGAAGCTATAGTGAGTTCAAACCAATACATCATGGTCTAATCAAGCATATGTGTAACCATCTTATTTGTGGATAATTTTATATTCAACATTCATAAACTGACATTTGACTTTTCCTTATATAGAGGTAAGCATGGAAACATGCATCATTCAAATATTTGACTTACATAGATGTGTCTCGTATTTCTGTCATGATTATGTGTACACAGATTAAGGCATCAACTTCTCACAAGAATGTTGATACACACATACACATATACATATATGTGTGTGTGTGCGTATATATATATATATATATATATATATATATATGTATGAAGTACATGTTTTAAAATTGATCTTACACTGTTCAAGGAACACATTTCTATATGCAAGGAAATAAAAATTCATTTAAAGAACAATGCCTTAGATAGCCACAGAGCATGAAAGAAAACTAATGCAAAAATAAAACAAGTACACTAAAGATATACTATCCCTTAATAGCACGAGCTATGATATACAGAGAGTTAAGTAAAACCTGCATTAAGTATTTTTAAATAATGCACAGAAGGTTATTATATGAAGCGATAATTAAAGAAAATAACTCCATATTCTTAGACCATTTATCTAGGATCTTACGAGTAACACAACGTGGAGTATATCTGTTAATTCAATTTTTCAACTGTCATGACTTTTTCTTATTTTTTAATATTATTTCCTTTACATTATTAATTATTTTGTAATGTGTTGCTTAACATAAAACTTTGAGTAACTGCCATTGTTATTCTTCACAAGAAGCATTGTTCACACACACACACACACACACACACACACACACATTTCTCTCTTGAAGTTTAGTTAGGGTATAGTATACTGTACCCTAACTGGTAGCGTAGTGGTTATGAATCGGGCTGCGAACCACAAGGTCAGCAGTTCGAAACTACCAGCTGTTCCGCGGGAGAAAGATGAGGCTTTCTGCTCCCGCAAATATTTACAGCCTCGGAAACCCTGTACAGGGTCACTATGAGTTGGAACCAACTCCACGGCTGCCAGCCAGCCAGCCAGTCATCCTTTCAGCACAGGAATTAAGAAAAAAACTACCTTAAAGCTAAAACTTTAAATGCAGTAAAAAATACTATAAGAGTGTAAAAGGTTCAATTATACAACAGCAGTGTAAAAAGAAATTTCCCAATAAAAATCTAGAGATTTTTCATTCCCTATTTAATTATTGTGTTTATCTTTCTTCAAGTAAATTAGTCTACTAATTAAAGTAAAACCATACCTCCTACTAAATAATCCCCACCTATAATGAGTGGGTACCAACTCCATGGCACCTAACAACAACAATATAATTTAATACAAATAAGATCACAAACTGGTGTCACATTATAAGCAAATTTTTGCCAATTGATGTAGCAGTGCTTTTCAGAGTAATACACAACTGATTCATTTAAAAACAGCTATATTGCTTAGAAGACTGAAACAATGAGAAATGTGTAATCATACTTTTCCTTTTTAAGAATGAAGACGTTAAGACGCAAGGTTTTCTAATGGGCCATTTTATTTCATATGTCCTTTTGATCTGATATTTTTACATGAAAACCTGGCTAATCTCCAAAGGGAACTTCCACTCTATGTTTTTTCCTCTCACAACTGACAGTTCTGTTTAATGACAAGATATTTAAAATGCCT
The DNA here is from genome assembly GCF_000296735.1 of Chrysochloris asiatica. Taxonomy (NCBI): domain Eukaryota; kingdom Metazoa; phylum Chordata; class Mammalia; order Afrosoricida; family Chrysochloridae; genus Chrysochloris; species Chrysochloris asiatica. The sequence goes on from NW_006408766.1 coordinate 542,389, forward strand.
AAGGTGGGAACCTACAATGACAGCTCACATTTCATGTAAAACATTTAAATAGCATATTTCAGTTTTGTTTCATTAGCAGGAGTGATTTGATGCTCATCACAACACATTTTAAGCAAAAGTGACATGTTCTTAACAATCAGCAAGTGATGAAAGATTGACTGATCCCAATCTATATCACAGAAAATTATGCAAAATATGCCCTGTCAAATAAAAGATGCAATAGATACATGCTCAATATAAGGAGACCCAATTTTGTGTTCCATCCTTAAAGACTGCAGTCATTCTAAAGTATAAGTAGGTATGTGTCACATGAAGAATTTATAGGATTTTTTTTTTTTTTGCAATAATCTAAGCACCACTTTTGCTGAAACAAGAATTCAATGTTTTATATATGAGTGGAACTAATGACTTCCATTCTATAACCCAGCTCTTTTTTAGGAACGGGTGGTAAAATATAGTAAAATATATAACAGGATCGTATTACTGAGCAGATCAGGGAGGTCTCTGCAGGAGAAACATGAGACTTTCTGCTCCTGTAAAGATTGACAGCCTGAGAAATCCTGTACAGGGTCGTTATGAGTCAGGACTGAATTCACAGTACATAATCACCACCACCAGGAAAAAAAGGTCATTGTTGGGTAGGAAACTTCCTCCCATTGCTTGGAAATAAAGCACAGCAGTAGAAGTTAAGAATCCAGCAACTGGATGTCTGCTGAAAACAACAGAATTGAACTGGGATTTTTATTTAAGGAGGGGAATGCACACTGGCAATACACTTAGATGTTAGCTTTTAATGAAGTAAAAGCAGTATGTAAGGGAATAATATGTTTTATTCCAGAGTAGACTTTTAAACTTTGTATGAAACCTCGGTTTACTTAACAGTTTCTATGCTAGTGGAAAAGCATTCCCTAAACAGTATTTGAGAACAAGCTTCCACGTTATTTAGAAGATGAGTTGAGAGGAAGCTATGTGTGGCTATGCTCTTGAGCAGGCCAAAGCAATTAGTCAATCAACTAATTGTGGGTTGGGATAAGTAGCCATCTGCATTCAATTCTGAAGAGACACTGGTAGAATCATAGAAACATTAAAAATGAGAGCTACTAAACTATTTTCTATAAATAATATTGAAAAGCATAGATTAAAATAATATTCAAATTACTTAGAATGATTTAATAAGTGAACAATGTCACTGAATGACAAGGTTCAATACATTGGACAGCTGTGGAGTCAGGATGTTATTGTTGTTGTTACGTGCCGTGGAATCGGTTCCGACTCATAGCGACCCTGTACAGGGTTTCTGAGGCTGTAAATCTTTACAGGAGCAGAAAGCCTCATCTTTCTCCCGCAGAGCGGCTTGTAGTTTCGAACTGCTGACCTTGATATTAGCAGCCCGATTCGTAACCACTACGCTACCAAAGCTCCTTGAATAGTGTAATTCAAAACTGTAAACACATTTTCAGAATCTATGTATTTTAATTCCCTCCCCCCCGCCTGTAATGTAATTTTCCAGGTGAGCAGTACGTGAAGGAGCTCTAAAATACCTAATGAGAAATTCAGAATCAAGAAATGATCACAGAGTCAGCCCAAAGTATGACAGCTGCCCCTTCACACCGTCCTGAGAAATAAATGTGTCTATGAGAGCCATCAAATACTAGGAAGCACAGAGGTTCAGAGGCTGCTGGGATCTCCGTGTAGGAAAAAAAACAAACAAACAAGCAATGACTTTCGAAATAAGAAAACATTTGTAAAATTCTTTAGGTCTCTTCAAAAAATGATTTGATACAATATCTCATAGCTTCCTTAGAATCTCCACACATCAGCACACAATTAAATGTCTAATAACCTTAAGATAATTTTGAAATGCATGTTACATAATCCACAGCAGATCTGGCCGTCTGTCTCCCTCCTGTCCCATATTAGTTTGTGGTGAAAACTCAGATGGCTGTGCACTGAGAGACAAGCTATTGAAACACGTAAATTGTTGTGCCATTTCATTTTGAAATGGTAACTCTAGTTTAAAATTTGCATATGCCTTAATAACCATCAGTAGATAAGTGGGGAGAAAGGTTCAATTTGAAGATTTTTTTTTGGGGGGGGGAATCCCTAATTACAACATTATAGAATTAGATACCAATAAAGCCATTAAAAAATAACCAGTTGAGCATCTAGCATACTTAATTATTTTCGTGGGAAATACTGTCATGCTAACGTGTATCAGTGGTTAAAATGTTTCTTTCCCACCCCCTCCCATTTAACCTCTTGCTCTGAAGACTAGAGACTTGTTTAGAACTTATAGAAGTTTCCCAAAGCAAAACCACGCACAAGCCCTCAATTCAGATACCAGACCTATATGCAGCCTCGTTCAGCATCCGAACACGCTCGGTCCACTTTATTAATTATATATGAATGTCCGTACATGTACCCTGAAGCAATCACACACAGGAGGTAATCGGAGTCAAACAAGGAAACCTTACCTGATGGCAGAAAAGGCAGCTGCAGGAGCGGCAGCAGAAAGGCAGTTGCAGGATGCAACAACCCAGCCTTGCTCCGAAGGTGAGACCCTTCTCTCTCTCCTGTAATTTTTTTTTTTTTTTTTTTTCTCTTTTTTTCTAGATCACTGTAGCAGCAAACTGCATTGCATTTTGTTCCCTCTCATTCACAGAAGATCTCCAGGCGGGGCAGCCAGTAGACACCACTTTCTTCCTGGAAGAAGCTGTCTCTTCTCAGAATCGCCTGGACCCTTCTCTGGCTCCCTCCACATTTACCCTTCAGATCAATAAAGCTCTCCGAGAGGCTGGAGCTCAACTGCAGCAGCGAGAGGAGAGCCAATGGGGGTTCAGGATTCCCTCCCTGTCATTTCCCCTCCCTCAAAACAAAACACAGCGTGCCACTGACACATTGTTGAGTTGTGAAAAGTAATTGAATCTCATATTTGAAATGTATCTTGTTTGGTTTTCCCCCGCCCCTCCTAGAGTTCATTCTATAATGCTTTGAATGAATCAGATGATTCCAAAGCTCTCAGAAGACTCATTAAATAAGCTTAGCAGAGGGTGAAGATTAGGCACAGAGAAAGTGACAACACCTGGTCTCTAGCAGCTGGAGCTTCTCTTTTTAAATACTTGATGTCTATTGAATATCAGAGAATTGCCTCTTGCAAAGCAGAAAGCTTGAGTTCTAGCCCCTGCTCCACTAAGTAGCTTGATTTCTGTAGTGAATGAGCAAAACAATTGGTAAGGTCCATTTAAAGTGGAAGTTGATTCCTCAGACATTGTCTAGATGATAATCAGACGCTATTTCGTGGTAATAGCCGTATCCAAGTAATTTCTAATACTGTACTTGCCCATTTCTATGCGAATTCAACTTGTTCCTGGAAATGAATAAAAATCTAAAAAAATCTTCAAACTGTATAAGTCAGTCTAGTCTGTTTTATTTGAGCATGTTCATATATTGTAAGAGTTTTGTCAACACTAATTTACAGAGATAATTCAATAGTGAGGACTCACAACTTGATAAAGTACTATAATATTAATAAAATATTATAATATAAATTATTATTGGAAACAATGATTCTGATTTATTCCAAAATCTCTAAAGTCACATGTCTACTACATTTTTTATCCATAATGATATATCTATATCTATCTATCTATCTATCTATCTATCTATCTATCTATCTATCTATTTAATTTCACTTTAGAAATGTTATATATTAAATAAGAATTGCTTACACATTTCATTAGACCACTGACCTAGTAGTTAACAGTCCAGTGCTTATCCTACAGTGTCACACCAGGACTCAAATAATTTCATGGGTATTGTTAAGCGCTGTGAAGTCATTAAAAACTCACAGGGACCGTGTATAGGGTTGCCAAGGAGCAGCTGATGAGTTTGAATTGATAACCTTGTGGTTACCAGCCCAGTGCTGATCCTACAGTGCCACACCAGGTCTTCAATTAGGAATCAGTTGTTTTTCTCTCCATGAAGTTAAACCATTTTATCATATATTTATCAGGAATGTGGCACTATTTGACATAAAACTGTAATCTAATTGAGTCAAAAAGCTAAAGAGCACATAGTATCTATGCAGTTTGAAAATGTGTATTAACTTGAGTTAGGTTGGTAACTCCAGAAATGCCACAAATAGGAATGTCCTTTCAATGTCAGTGTTGAATAAGAATAAAATTAATGTGTTTTCCTGAAATCTTTTTGTTCCACTGAAGTAATACAAATGGGTTGATGCATTTGGTGTAGCCAAGCTTTGTGTATCCTGACAAGTTGAAATAGCTTGGGGAGACTTTACAAACAAAACAATTTCGTTACCTGTCCATCATGTGAATAAGGCATGGAAAAGTATAATATTTACTGCATTCTATGCAGTGTCGCTCTGGTAGTGTAGTGGTTACGAATCGGGCTGCTAACCTCAGGGTCAGCAGTTCAAAACTACCAGCTGTTCCACAAGAGAAAGATGAGGCTTTCTGGTCCTGTGAAGATTCACCGCCTCAGAAACCCTGTACAGGGTCGCTATGTGTTGGAACCGACTGCACAGCATATAACAACAACAACAGCATGCATTGTCGCTATAAACAGTTGAATGCCAACTTTATTGTAACTCATTCATGTAGCTGGTAAAATATCATTCAGGGCATTCTCTGGCTAAGTGTGGTCATTATGCTTTGTGCAAACAAAGGGTGTTCTGATGAAATGTAAATCATAATATTGTTTTTTCCCCCTGAATATAAAAATCACATTGATTCATTTAACATATTTATTGATCATACATAGTGAATAGATCATTTAATAGAAAACATTGTCTTTGTTCTACAGATCAATGATTCTCAAGTGTGATCCCAGACCAGAAGCAAAGGCATCTGTGTAGTTTTGTGGAAAAAGGCAAATGCTCAAACCCTTCCCCATTCCTATGGTATCAGAAACTGTAAGAATGGTAATTAACAAACTATGTTTTGACATTTATGCAGGTAATGACACACATAAAAAGGACATTGCTCGAAGGCAGGGATCTTCCAACTACACTGCACAGAATAACCACCTGTGGTACTCTAGGATCAACACTGACCAGCTGCTCCTTGGAAACCCTAGATAGTGTGTATGGGGTTGCTATAAATCATAATCAACTCGGAGGGAATTAACAACAATAAATTGCAAATAAAGGAGTCCTGATGTGGTACTATAGGATAAGCACTGAACTGCTAACCATGAGGTCCATTGTTCAAATCCACCAGCTGTTCCTCAGAAAACCAATGTGGGGTCACTGTGAGTTGGATCCAACTCCATGTAACTTAATAGAACATAATTGGTTGGTTTGGTTATGTGCCATGGAGTTGGTTCTGACTCAAAGTGATCCTGCATAGGGCTCCTGAGGATATAAATCTTTATGGAAGCAGATCACCTCATCTTTGTCCCACAGAAAAACAAGTAGTTTCAAACTGCTGAACTTAAGACTAGCAGCCCAACTCGTAACCACTTGCTGTTATTATTTGGTACCGTTGAGTCAGTACTGACTCATAGCAACCCTATGCACAACAGAATAAAACACTACCCAGTCCTGGGTCAACCTCACAATTGTTGCCACGCTTGAGCCCATTGATGCTGCCACTTTGCCAGTCCATCTCACTGGGGATCTTCCTCTTTTTCTCTGACCCTCCACCTTGCCACACATGGTATCTTTTCCAGAGACTGGTACCTCCTAACAAGATGTTTGAAGTATGAGTGATGAAGTCTAGCCATCCTGGCTTCCAAGGAGCACTCTTGCTGTACTTCTTCCATCCCAGTTCTGTTCCTACTTTTGGAAGCACATGATACTTTCAATATTCTCCTCCAACACCATAGCTCAAATGCATCAATTCTACAGTCTTCCTTATTCACTGTCCAACAATCGCATGCATGTGAGATTACTGAAAATACCATGGCTTGGGTCAGGCTCATCTTAGTCCTCAAACTGACATCTTTGCTCTTCAACATTTTAAAAAGCTCTTGTACAGATTTGCATAATGCAATATGTCGTTTGATTTCTTGACTGCTGCTTCCATGAGTGTTGATGGTTGATTCAAGCAAAATGATGTCTTTGACAGCTTCAATCTTTTCTCCATTGATAATAATGGTGTTCATTGGTGACGATTTTCTTTTTCTTTACACTGAGATGCAATCCATACAGAAGGCTGAGCTCTTTGATCTTCATCAGTAAGTATTTTAAGTCCTCTTCATTTTCAGCAAGCAAGGTTGTATCATCTGCATATCACAGTTTGTTAATGAGTCTTCCTCCATTCCTGATGCTATATTTTACTTCATAGAACCCAGCTTCTTGGATTATTTGCTCAGCATACAGTTTGAATAAGCATGGTGAAAGAATACACCTGTTGCTCACCTTTCCTAATTTTAAACCATCCAGTGTTCCCAGGTTCTGTTTGAACAACTTCCCCTTGGTCTATGCACAGGTTCCTTGTGAGCACAATTAAGTGTTCCAGAATACTCATACTTTGCAATGTTGTCCATTGCTTGTCATGATCCATACAATTAAAAGCCTTTGTGTAATCAACAAAGCACAGGTAAACATCTTTCTGGTATTCTCTGCTTTCAATCAAGATCCACTTGATATCTGCAATGGTATCCCTTGTTCCTCATAACCACTACACTACCATAAAATAACATTGCAAATGAAAAGGAGTCCTAGTGGTGATGTGGGTTAAGCAGAAGACTACTAAGCTCATAGTTAGCAGTTAAAAACCAACAGCAGCTCCATGAAAGAAAGACAAGTTATTCTGCTCCTGTAACGAGTATAGCCTCAGAAGCACTATAAAGGTTCACTATCAATCAGAATCAACTCAATGACAGTGAATATTGCAAATAAATGTATTTTAACACCTCCAAAACCATCTGTTTACCTATAAGCTATGGTTGTTTTTTGTACTACAGTGTTGTTTTGAATATACCTTCAACTTTATTCCTACTCACAGGGCCCATGTAGGACACACTAGAACTGCCCCAGATGATTTCATGCCTTGACATTTTTATGGAAGCAGATCTCCAGGTCTGTTCTACTGCAGAGTGACTGGTGACTTCCAACTTCAGACAACTTGGTTAGTAGCCAAGAACTTAATAATTTTAAAACTTGGACTCCACTACACTTTAATGGCAGGTTGAATAGTTGCAAATGAGGTCTTCTGGCATATGAATCCAAAACACTTACAATCTGTTTCATTAAAGATAATTTGGCAACTCTACCATCCCACCACCCACCCCCACTAAGAGATGAGGTATGGAGAAAGAAGATCTAAGAACTAGACTACAAACCCCAGGGTCAGTGATTCTAACCCACTGTTTACTTCTTAGAAACACTCTGTTGTTTATGTTGTTATGTGCAGTCAAGTCAGTTCTGACCCATAGCAACCCTGTTTAGGGTTTCAAGGGAGCAACTGGTGAGCTTAAACCACTGACCTTCTTGTTCAAACAAATTTTGCAATCCAGTGCATTAACCCACAGTACTCCTGGAAACACTATATGGGGTCTTTATCAGTCAGAACTGTGTCCACAACAATTAACAACAACACCAATATAGGAAGCTACATAAAATAAAATATTGCTGTACATTCACAGAAACCTTTATTAAATAAAATATCAAAATATAAAGCAATTGCTCCTCAACATATGCTATATCTAGGTTGAGACAGTGGTGACAGTTGTTTTTTCTTCTTTGTAACCTTTCAATAAAGAAGGTGTTTTTGTTTTTGTTTTTGTTGTTAGATGTCATCGAGTACATACCAACTCACAGTAACACTATGTACTAAAGAACAAAACACTGCCCAGCCCTGTGCCAATCTCACAATCATTGATTTGCTTGAGTCCATTGATGCTGCAATTGTGCCAATCCATCTCATTGGGGGTCTTTGTCATTTTCTGCAACCCACCAGTTTACCAAACATGATATCCTTCTCCAGGAATGGACCCTTCCTAATAATATGTCTGAAGCTTGAGAGATGAAGTCCGGCCATCCTGACTTCCAGGAAGAACTCTGGCTGTACTTCTTCCAGCATAGATTTGTTAGTTCTTCTGACAGTCCTTGGTATTTTTAATATTCTGCTCTTACACCATAACTGGAATGCAACAATTCTTCTATGGTCATTCTTTTTCACTGTCCAATTTTCACATGCATATGGGGTTATTGAAAATACTATGACTTGGGTCAGGCACACCATAGTCCTTAAACTGACATCTTTGCTCTTCAACACTTCAAAGAGGTCTTGTGCAGTACATTTCCCTAATGCAATGTCATTTCCTTTCTTGACTGCTGCTTCCATGAGTGTTGATAGTACATCCTAGCAAAATGAACTTTTTGACAACTTTGATTTTTCTCCATTTATGTGGCTGTTGTTTATTGGTCAGGTGGTAAGGATTTTTTTTTTTTTTTCCTTTACATTGAGGTGCAACTCATACTGAAGGCTGCAGTCTTTGATCTTCATCAGTAAGTATTCTAAATCCTCTTCACTTTCAACAAGCAAGGTTGTATCATCTGCATAGCATAGGTTGTCAATGAATCTTCCTCCAATTTTGAAGTCATGTTTCTTTGCATAAACCATATTCTCAAATTACTTGTTCTGCATAATGCTAGAATAAGTATAGTGAAAGAATACAGCCCTGACACACTACTTTCCTAATTTTAAACCATTCGATGTTCTCTTGGTCTTTTCAAACAACTGACTCTTGGTCTATGTGCATGTTCCTCATAAACACAATTAAGTATTCTGGAATACTCATTCTCTGTAATGTTGTCTACAGGTTCTCATTATCAATACAATCGCGAGTCTTTGTGTAGTCAATAAAGCACAGGTAAACATCTTTCTGTGATTTTTTGCTTTCAGTCAGGATCCATCTGACATCACTAAACATTTCCCTCATGTCAAGTCCTCTTCTGAATCATGCTTGAACCTCTAGAAATTCTCTGTCAATGTATGCTTTCATCCATTTTTGTATTATCTTTAATAAAATTTTACTTGCATGTATACTTAATGATACTTTCTGATGATTTCTGCATTCTGTTGAGTCACCTCTCTTTGGAATGGGTGTAAGTATGGATCTCTTCCATTTGGTTGGCTAGGTTGTTGCCTTCCATATTTCTTTGCAACAATGCGTGAGTGACTCCAGGTGCTGCATGATTCTGTTTGAAGATTTCAATTTGTATTCCATCAGTTCCTAGTGCCTTGTTCTTTGTCAATGCCTGCAATGAACTTTGGACTTCTTTCCTCAGTATCCTTTTCTCTGGATCATATGCTACCTCTTGAAATTATTGAACCAATGACCATTTCTTTGGGTACAGTGACTCTGTGTATTCCTTCTATTTTCTTTTGATACTTTCTGTGTCACTCAATATTTTTCCCTAAGAATCCTTCTGTATTGTACATTGAGGCCTGAATTGTTTCCTTCAGTTCCCTCAGCTAGAGAAATGCTGAGTGTGTTCTTCCCTTTTGATTTTCAAACTCCAGACTTTGTATATTTTTAAATAATATTTGACTTTGTCTTCTCTAGCTGAACTTTGAAATATTCTATTCAGCTTTTTACCTCCTGATTTCTTCCATTTGCCTTAGAATCCCTACAATAGAGATCAAATTTCAGAGTCTCTACTGACATCCATTTTGGTCTTTTAATTCTTTCTTGCCTTCTTAGTGAGCTTTTGCTTTCTTCTTGTATGATATTCTTGATGTCATCCCACAACTCTTTTGGTTTTGACTTTTAATGTCTAATGCATCAAATCTGTTCTTCAGATGATCTCTAAATTCAGGTGGGATATGTTCAAAGTCATATTTTGGCTTTTGTGGACTTGTTTATATTTTCTTCAACTTCTGCCTGAACTTTCATTGAGCAATTGTTGGTATGTTCCAGAGTTTGCCCCTGGCATTGTTTTGATTGATTTCTGTGTATTCTTTCTGGTAAGGTCCATGGACATAGTCGTCTTTTATGCTGGCTAAAAAGGTATTTGCAAAGAAAAAGTCATTGGTCTTACAAAATTCTATTATGTGATCTCCAGCACCATTTATATCACCAAGACTACATTTTCCACATACTTATCCTTTCTCTTTGTTTCCAATTTTGCATTCCAGTTTCCAATAATTATCAATACATCTTGATTGCATGTTTGATCAATTTCAAACTGAAGAAGTTGGTAGAATTCTTTGATTTTATCATCGCTCCTTTAGTGGTTGTTGTGCAAATTTGAATACCAGTGGTATTATCTGGTCTTCATTATAAGTGTATGGATATTATCCTGTCACAGACAGCGTTGTATTTCAACATAGATTGTAATATATTATTTTTGATGATGAATGCATTATCATTCCTCTTTAGTTTGTCATTCTTGTCATAAATAAATCAGGTGATTGTCTGATTCCAAATGTCCAATACCAGTACAATTCAGCTCACTAATGCCTAGAATCTCGATGTCTGTTTGTTCCGTATCATTTTTAAGAATTTCCAATTTTCCTAGATTCATAATTTGTTCATTTTATGTTTGATTATTAATGGTTATTAACAGCTGTTTCTCTTTATTTTGAGTTGTGTTCCATTACCAAATGAATGTCCTGAAGGCTTAATCCATTGGCATCATCATGGTCAATTCTACTTTGAGGAGGCAGCTCTTCTCCAGTCATAGTATGAGTGGCTTCTAACCTGAGGGGCTTATCTTCTGGCACCACTCTGACCATATATTGGTGCTCTTCATCATGTTTGGATATCCAATATTAAGTTGCCAGTGTTATACTGTTATTCATAAGGTTTTCAGTGATTAAATGTTCTAAAGATGTCCATCTCTCATTCTTCTTAGTATATTTTTGTCTGGAAGCTCAGCTGTAACCTGTCCACTGTGGATGATACTGCTGGTATTAAAATACCGATGATGTAGTTTCCAGAATTGCAGAAACATGTACTCTAACACAATACATCAATCACATAAAACCTCTCTTTGTGATGAATACAGATATTGAACTCTCCTAGTCCTTTGACTAGGTATTGTTTTTCGGTGCTATCTGGTCAGTACAGATTCATAGCAACCCTATGCACAACAGAAGGAAACACTGCCTGGTCCTGGGCCAACCTCACAATTGTTTACACACTCAAAACCATTGGTGGTGCCACTTTGCCAATCCATCATGCTGGGGTCTTCCTCTTTTTCTCTGACCCCCCACCTTGCCAAACATGATATACTGCTACAGTGACTGGTCCCTCATGACAATGTGTCCAAAGTATGAGAGACGAAGTCTGGGCATCCTGGCCTCCAAGGAGCACTCTGGCTATATATCTTCCAACACTGATCTGTTTGTTCTTTTGGCAGTCCATGGTACTTTCAGTATTCTCCTCAAATAACATAACAAGAGCATCAATACTTCTATGATCGTCCTTATTCACTGTCCAATTTTCACATGCATATATGGTTGTTGAAAATACCAAGGCTTGGGTCAGACATACCTGAGTCTTTAGGCTAACATATTTGCTCTCCAACAATTTAAAGAGTTCTTGTGCAGCAGATTTGCTTAATGCATTACATCCTTTGATTTCTTGGCTGCTCCTTCCATGAGTGTTGATGGTAGACCCAACAAGAATGAAGTCCTTAACAACTTCAATCTTTTCTCTGTTGCTAAGAATGTTGTTTATTAGTCCAGTGGTGAGGATTTTTTTTTTTTTTTTTTCTTTTCATTAAGATGCAATCCATGCTGAAAGCTATGGTCTTTGATTTTCATCAGTAACTATTTTAAGTCAACATCACTTTCAACATGCAAAGTTGTATCATCTGCATATACCAGGTTGTTAATGACTCTTCCTCCAATCCTGATGCCACATTTTTCTTCATATAACCCAACTTCTCAAATTATTTGCTCAGCATACAGATTGAATAAGTATGGTAAAAGACTACAACCTTGTGGCACACCTTTTTTATTTCAAACCATTTAGTGTTCCCATGTTCTGTTCACACAATTGTCCCTTGGTTTATGAACAGGCTCCCCATGAGTACAATTAAGTGTTCTGGAATAGTCCTACTTCACAATGTTGCCCATAGCTTGTCATGATCCACACAATCAAAGATGTTTGCATAGTCAATAAAGCACAGGTTAACACCTTTCTGATATTTCTTCTTTCAGTCAAGATCCATTGGACTTCAGAAATTATATCAATCATTATCCATCCTTTTCTGAATCTGGCTTGAATCTCTAGAAGTTCTATGTCAATGTATGTTTGCAGTTATTTCTGTATAACCTTCAGTAAAACTTTACTCACATGGGATATCAAAGATGTTATCCAATAATTCCCTCCTTCAGCTGGGTCACCTCTTTTTGGAATGGGTACCAATAGGGGTCTCTGCTAGTCAGTTGGCCAGATAGTTACCTTCCAGATTTCTAGGCATTGATGAGTACCTCCAGTGCTGCCTCACTTTGTTGAAAAATTTCAATTTGTATTACATCAATTCCCAGTGCCTTATTCTTTGCCAATTCCTTCAACGCATGTTGGGCTTCATCCTTCAGTATTATTGGCTCTTGGTCATATGCTACCTCTTGAAATGGTTGAACATGAACCATTTCCTTTTGGTACAGTGACTGTCTGTATTCCTTTCATCTTCTTTTGATGCTTTCTGCATCATTCAATAATTAAATCATGCTTTCTGTATCACACAATAATGAATGTTAAGGCTTGATTTTTTTCTTCAGTTCCCTCAGCATGAGAAATGTGGAGTGTGTTCTTCCCTTTTGGTTTTCTAACTCCAGATCTTTGTACATTTCGTTGTAATATTTGATTTTGTATTCTAGAATTGACATTTGAAATTTACCTACTCATTTCTTCCATTTGCTTTAGCATCTCTATGCTGGAGAGCAAGTTTGAGTGTCTCTTCTGACATCCATTTTGATCTTTCCCTCTTTCTTGTCTCTTGATGACTTTTTGCTTTCTTCCTGTATGATGTTCTTGATGTCATGTCCCACAACTCATCTGGTATTTGGTCTTTAGTGTCTCATGTATCAAATCTGTTCTTCAGATGATACATAAAGTCAGGTGGAATATATTGAAGGTCATATTTTGGCTCTCATGGACTTGTTTAATTTTCTTCAGCTTCAGTCTGAATTTCCATATGAATAATTGATGGTCTGTTCTACATCCTGCCCCTGGCCTTGTTTTGCTGATAATATGAAGCTTTTCCAGCTTCTATTTCCATAGATGTAATCAATTTGATTTTTGTGTTTTCCATATGGTGAGGCCCATGTATATAGTTATCTCTTATGATGTTTAAAAGGTATTTGAAATTAACAAATCATTGGTTTTTATTAATATTTAGTTACTTAAAACCTTATGAATAGCAGGTATTTTAAATGAACAAATCATTGGTTTGTTCTGAATAAGTAGTGAATGAAAACCTTGTGAATAGCAGAGAGAAAGACTGTCAGATATAATGCCAGATATTGAACCCCTCAGGTTGGAAGGCACTCAAAATAGAACTGGAGAAGAGCTGCCTCCTCAAAGTAGAGCTAACTATGATCACACAAATGGAGTAAAGCCCATGATACCTTCATTTGTTGTTGAGAACAACTCAAATTGAAGAGAAAGAGCTGTAAACATCCATTATTAATTGGAACATGGAATACACGAAGTATGAATCTACAAAAAATGGAAATTGTAAAAAATGAAATGGAACACATAAACATCAATGTCTTAGGCATTAGTGAGCTAAAATGGACTGGTATTTGTTATTTTGAATCTGACAACCACGTGGTTTATTATGCCAGGAATGACACATTGAAGGAGAATTCTGTTGCATTATTTGTCATAAAGACCATATCAAGATCTGTCATGAGGTACAGCACTGTCTGTGGAAAGATCATATCCATGAGCCCACAGGGAAGATCAGTTTATGCCACTATTATTCTAATACACGCACAAACCACTAAAGTCAGTGAGGATGAAATAGTAGAATTCTATCAACTTCATCAATCTGAAATTGATCAAACATGCAATCAAGATATATTGATAATCACTGATGATTGAAAGGCTGGAAGCAAAGAGGCAGGATCAGTAGTTAGAAAATATGACCTTGGTGATAGAAATGATGCTGGAGATTGCATGATAGAATATTGCAAAACGAGTTTGACCATGTAACTATTTTCAAATTTCTTGGCATAGACTAGTGAGTGCTTCCATAGATGTATCTGTTTATTGAAACATTTCAATTTGCATCCTGTCAGTTATGGAACATTTTCTTTACAATATCTAAGTGTAGTTTGTATTTTTTTCCTTTAATAGTACCTATTATTGATCATATGGTACCTCCTAAATGTTGAATATTGATTAAATAGTTTTGATACAATATTACTTCCTTTTTTTAATGTTTCCTGCATCATTCAATATTTTGCCATTAATGTTGTCATTAAATGTCATTGAGACAGTTGTTGTTGTTGTTGTCAGGTGTCATCAAGTCGGAACCAACTCATAGCAACTCCATGCACAGCAGAATGAAACAATGTTCGATCCTGGGCCAACCTCACTACCGCTGCCACATTTGACGCCATCAATGATGCCACTTGGCCAATCCATCTTGTTGGGGGTCTTCCTCTTTTTCTCTGACCCTCCATCTTAACCAGCATGACGTCCTTCTCCAATGACTATTCCCTCCGGACAATATGTCCAAAGTATGAGAGACAAAACTTAGCCATCCTGGCCTCCAAGGAGCACTCAGGCTGCACATCTTACAAAATAGATCTATTGGTTCTTTTGGCAGTCCATGGCACTTTTAGTATTCTCCTCCAACACCACAACTCAAATGCATCAATTCTTCTATGATCTTCCTTATTCGCTGTACAGCTTTCACATCCATATGAGGTTACTGAAAATACCATGGCTTGGGTCAGGCGCACCCTAGTCCTCAAGCTGACATCTCTGCTCTTCAATACTTTAAAAAGTTCCTGAGCAGCAGATTCGCCCAATGCAATACGTTATCTGATCTCTTGACTGCTGCTTCTGTGAGTCTTGATAGTTGATCCAAGAAGAATGAAGTCCTTAACAACTTCAATCTTTTCTCCGTTGTTAAGAATGTTGTTTATTGGTCCAGTGGTGAGGATTTTTGTTTTCCTAACATTAAGATGCAACCCATACCGAAGGCTGTGCTCTTTGATCTTCATCAGTAAATGTTTCAAGACCTCTTCACTTTCAGCAAGCAAGGTTGTGTCATCTGCATATTGCAGATTGTTAATGAGTCTTCCTCCAACCCTAACGCCACATTTTTCTTCATAGAACCCAGCTTCTCGTATTATTTGCTCAGCATACAGGTTGAATAAGTATAGTTTAGGTTTCTTCTATATTATAAGTCAAAGCTTGAATTTTTGTTAAGTTCTTTCAACTTGAAAAATGCAGAGCATGGTCTTCCCTTGATGTTCTAACTTCAAGTATTTACACATTTCATTGTAATAATCATATGTATTTGGGTAAATCAAAAAGTATTGCTACAAAATAATAGAAACCTTTATTAAACAAAAAATATCAATACATAAAGCTATTGTTTCTTGAGATATTCTCCATCTAGATCTAGATCTATACTCTTCTAAAGGTTGTGTTTCTGTGTCTGCCTTCAGAAGAGTATCCCTTGCTATTCTGAAAAAATGAGTTGGTGATTTTCTGTGATGGAATACATAATTCCTCAGCTCAACTTTCCTGTCCTTTTTCTCATCATTTCAATTTTCATTTTTTTTTGGATTTCTTTTGTGTGTCATCATAGTTATGTAACCTTTGAGAAAATCTATCAAATCTATCCATTTGGTATCTTGGAACATGGTTACCATGACCATCTAAGTTGACCTCTCTGTCTTGAATGTAACTGGTCCTGTAGGTGCCCTCGTGAGTAACTATTTTGATTGAACCATTTTGAAGATACCCTGAACAGACTATGACAAGGTCAAACTAATGCATTACTGTGAAAACTTGCCTGCATCCAACCACTGGTCACAGAAACATGTTTAAACATGTCTTGTTTGAAATAAATCTATGCATTTATTATGTGAACTGGAACACTAGTAGTAATACTTTAAAATCTACTCTTGTACTAGATTTTTATTAGATAAATGAAATATCAGACTTAATCTCTTTGAAGATATCTGGGACTCTAAATGATAAATAGCCTATTTAAAGTCAGCACATTTATCAAGGACAAGCATGGATATAGTGTCTGATAAATGACCAAACAAATTTAACTCCATTCTTAATATAAAGGTGATTTCAACATATTTTTAAGGGCTACAGGAAATCACTACATTATAGAGTGGCAGTTTGTAGGATGTCAAATCTTTTTATTTATCCTTTACTCAAATCTACAAGTCCTGGTTAAGAAAGATGTCACTAAATAGCATTATGCATGAGAATAAAAAAGAGTTCTATTTCATTGTAAGATCTATAAAAGTGTAGTAAGATGTGACTGCCAAGAAAACAAAACAAAGACAGTCTGAAATGGAATAAGTAGAAAGATAGTCCAGAAAAAATAAATGGTATTCAATCAGAAATATCCATGAGTATTTTCACTTGGAGCAGGTACCGTCTAGTCTGTTCTGACTCACAGCATCCCCATACAAAGCAATGTGTTTGTTTCAAAGGACAAACTCATCATCAGCGGCAGAAGTTAAAATCATTTTGTCAACAACAGGAATCATGTAAAGATAAAATCTTCTGCATCAAGATTCAAAATGCTCCCCCATATTAAAAATGACTGATAGAAGAGCAGGAAATAACAAGAATTGTGAGAATGTGTATGCAAGCAAAGAGCACTAATCTAGATGACTTCCAAAGTTCTTACAACTCTTCAACTTTGTGATTTGGAAATAGTAAGTTTGGAAATTGATTTCACTGTATAATCCTTTTTTTTTTTTTAAATCCAGGAATGAAAATGAAGAATAAAAAGGAGTTGTTGTTAAGTGCCATTGAATTAATTCCAACTCAAAGAGACTCTATTCACGACATTACGAAACACTGACAGGTCCTGCAGCTTACACACAAGTGTTGTTAAACTTAAACCTATTACTGCTGCCACTGGGCAAATCCACCTCATAGTGGATCTTCCTCTTTTTTGCTGATCCTCTACTTTACCAAACATGAAGTCATTTTCCCAGGGTTGGTCCCTCCTGATAATATCTGCTGTTTGAGGATGAAATCTCACCATCTGGGCTAAATATCTTCTGGCAGTCCATGATACTTTCACTATTTTTGTCCAACAGTATAATTCAAATGTATCAATTCCTATGATTCAAATGTATCAATTCCTATGGTATTCCTTATTCATTGTTCAACTTTCACATGCATTTGAAGCTATTGAAAATACCACGACTTGGATCAGGCTAACCGTAGTCCTCAAACTGACATCTTTGCTCTTGAACACTTTAAAGAGCTCATAAATAGTATATTTGCCTAGGGAAACATGTCTTTTGATTTCTTGGCTACTTCTTCTATGAGTGTTGAATGTGGATCCAAGTAAAATGAAGTCTGTGACAACTTCAAACTTTTCTTCATTTATCATGATGCTATTGAATGGTCCAGTTGTGAAGAGTTTTGTTTTCTTTACATTGAGGTGCAATCCATATTGGAGGCGGTGGTCTTTAATCTTATTAGCAAGTATTTTAAGTTCTCTTCACGTCCAGCAAGCAAGGTTGTACATTCTGCATATCGCAGGTTATAATGAGTCTTCCTCCAATCCTAATGCGAAGTTCTTCATATAATCCAGTTTCTCACATTTGCTTAGCAGATAGATTGAGTAAGTGTGGTGAAAGAATACAACACTGGCACATGCTTTTCCTGAAATGAATTCATCCAGTATCCCCTTCATCTGTTCAAATGACTGCCTCTTGATATATTTATATGTTCCTCATGAGCACATGCTCTTTGGAGGCCAAGATGTCCAAATTTCATCTTTCATACTTCAGACATATTGCCAGGAGGGACCAGTCAATGGAGAAGGATATCATGTTTGGTAAGGTGGAGGGTCAGAGAAAAAGAGGAAGACCACCAATGAGATGGATTGGCCAAGTGGCAGCATCGATGGACTC
This sequence comes from Chrysochloris asiatica, assembly GCF_000296735.1. Lineage (NCBI taxonomy): Eukaryota > Metazoa > Chordata > Mammalia > Afrosoricida > Chrysochloridae > Chrysochloris > Chrysochloris asiatica. The sequence continues at coordinate 560,454 of NW_006408766.1, forward strand.
AAGTGTAGCAACAGTATTGAGGTTGTCCCAGGATTGGGCAGTGTTTCATTCTACTATGCATAGGGTTGCTATGAGTTGGTACCAACCCAATGGCGCCAAACAACAACAAGGTGAGCACAAAGACTCCTGGTGTGGCACTGTGGTTTAATACACCAGACTGCAAAGCCATTTGAACTACAAGGTTGGCTGTCAAGCTCACCAGCTGCTCCTTGGAAACCCTATACAGGGTTGCTATGGGTCAGGATCGACTCCACAACACTTACCAACAACAACATGAGTACAATTAAGTGTTCTGGAACATCTTATTTTCACAATGTTATCCATAACTTGTCATGATCCACACAGTTGAAAGTTTTTGCAGTCAATAAAGCATATAGTCAATGTACATCATTCCAGCACTCTCTGCTTTCAGCCAATATCCATTCAATAATGATATCCAGAGTTTTGTGTCCTCTTAGGATTCTGGTTTGAATTTTTGGCACTTGTCTGTCAATGTACTGTTGCAGTTGTTTTTGAACTAAGTTCTGCAAAAAGTTTTTGCATGCAATGTTGTTAGATGGCTTCTGCACTCCATTGGGCCACCTCTCTTTGGAATGGGCACATATATGATATCTTCCAGTTGGTTGGCCAGGTAGCTGTGTGCCAAATGTCGTAGCATAAATGAATGGACACCTTCAATGCTGCATCAGTTTGTTGAGAATTTTAAATTTATCTTCCATCAATCCTGGGTCCTTGTATTTTGCTTGTTTTTGTTTTTTTGTTTTTTTCCTTCAGTACCAGTAGTTCTTGATTATATGACCTTGAAATGTTTACGTGTCAACATTTTCTTTTTTATACAGTGATTATGTATACCTTCCACCCTCTTTCGATGCTTTCTGTATCATTCAATACTTTGCCCATAGAATCTTTCAATATTATAAGTTGAGGATAAATGTTTCTTTACTTCTTTCAGCTTGAGAAATGCTTAGCATGTGCTTCCATTTTGTTTTGACTCCAGATCTTGCACATTTCATCATAATACTTGGTATTTTTTTATTGAGTTTCCTTTGGGAGTTCCTGTACAGCTCTTGGACTTCCTCATTTGTTTCATTCACTTTAGCATTTTTAGGCTGGGGAGCAAGTTTCAAACTCTCTTCTAACGTCCATTTTGGCCTTTTCTTTCTTTTAAATGACCTTTTATTTTCTTCCTGTATGATGTTTTGATGTCATCCCATAGCTCTTTGGCTTTTCAGTCATAAATTTCTAATTTCAAATCTATTCTTAAGATCGTTTATAAATTCAGATGGTAAAGATAGGTTAAAGAACATATTTTGGCTCTTGTGGACTTGTTTCAGTTTTCTTAAGCTTCAGCCTGAACTTGCAAATGAGGACTTGATGGTCTGCTCCTCAGTATGCTCTTTGTTTTGTTCTGGCTGGTGATATTGGACTTAACAACAATAACACCTGTGAGAAGAGACAGTGGAAAACTACAGTACCATCAACCAAAACAAGATGAGTTCTATTTAATCAGTTCTGACTCACAGTAACAATGTATATAGGGTTTCCGAGGAGCAGCTAGTGATTTTGAACTGCCAACATTGTGGTTCAAACTGACCTTGTGGTCCAGTGCTTATCCTAAAGTGACAGTCCAGGACTAGTGAAGGTGATTCCTGTGAATTCCATCTGATGAGTTCCAAATGTATGTTGTTGTCAGGTGCCATCAAGTCAGAACCGACTCATAGCGACCCTATGCACAGCAGAACGAAACAGTGTCCGATCCTGGGCCAACCTCACTACCTTTGCCACACTTGAGTCCATCAACGATGCCACCTGGCCAATCCATCTCATTGGGGGTCTTCCTCTTTTTCTCCAACCCTCCATCTAAATGTATAGTCTTCCTTTATGTTGTTTAAAAACGTCATTGCTATTAGAAACTGTTGGTCATGAAAATTTCCGTCGTGTTCTCCTGCATCATTTCTATCACAATGCCCTATTTTGCAACTACTGATCCTTCCTCTTTGTTTCAAACTGTCATATTCTAATCACCAGTAATTATCAATATATCTTGATTGCATGTTTGATCAATTTCAGACTGAAGACGTTTTTAGAGTTCTTCAATTTCATCATCATTGACTGTAGTATTTCTAGAGTAAATTTGAATAATAATGGTATTAAGAGGTCATCCTTATAGGAGGATGGATATTATCCTATTACAAAAGCATTGCATTTTAAGACAGTTCTTGAAATGTTCTTCTTAATGATAATTCAAGGCCATTCCTCTTCAATTTATTGTTCCTAGCATAGTAAACCATAATATTGTCTAATTCAAAATGGCCAATACTTGTCCATTTTAGGTCAATTATGGTAAGGTGGAGGGTCAGAGAAAAAGATGAAGAACCCCAATGAGATGGATTGGCCATGTGGCAGCATCAGTGGACTCAAGCATGGCAACAGTAGTGAGGTTGGCCCAGGATCAGGCAGTGTTCTGTTCTGATGTGCATGAGGTCGCCATGGGTCGGTACCAACTCGATGGCACCTAACAACAACAACATGCCTAGGATATTGGTCTTTATGCATTCTGTTTTTGAAAACTACCAATTTCTCTAGCTTCATTCTTTATAAATTCTATGTTGCAACTATTAATGGATATTTTTAGTGTTATTTCCTCATTTTGAATTGGGACTCCATTAGCAAATGAATTTCCAGATAGCTTACTCAATTTGCATCATCATGGTCAACTATACTTTGAGGAGACAGCTCAATAAATATTGGCAGATGAGTATAATTATTGGGAAATAGCTTAAAAAATAGTTATTTAAACATTTATATATAATGCTACCTGAATTAATATGTGAATAATCATATATGCCAATGTAAACCAACAATGAGGATTCAAATACTCATACTAGAATTGACTTTACCAAAGGAAATAAAATACACTTCCTTATTCTTTCTTGCATGTTTGTTACTCCTGACATCATGATATATGACTTTTTTTAGAGGAGAGAAGAATTAGTGTTCCCTGACTAATATTATAGCAATGGCTTATATGACAACTGCAGTTATCCTTAGCTTAACAGTTCCATTTTAAGAAGATCTTCACAGCATTTTCTTAGTGTCTTTATTTTAACTGCTTTATTGAATTACAAATTACACATAATAGTATTTAATCATTTACGTGTAAAATTAGATGAATTTAAGTGAATTTACACCAATAAATTTATACCAAATGACACACGCCATTAACTTTTTTTTTTTTTTAAAGTTTTTATTGTGAATTGACTGAAAGTTTACAAGGCACATCATCAGTTTTACATTCAACACATCATACACTTTGTTTCATTGCAATGATTATAATCCCCTTCATGTACAATCAGGTAAAAATATTTCCCTATTCATTTTAGCTCTTTTTTGTTTAAACACTCAGGTATATATAATAATTTACACCACCAAAGGGCACATTCTGCAAGTCTACCTACCTCCTGGCTGCCAGCTCTCAGTCCCTCTCTTTCCATGAGTCTAGAGTCCTTAGCTACTCCCTCTCTCCATGTCCCCATCTCTGCCTCCATCTCCTGGTATCCCTGCTTCTCTGGATAAGGTTCCACATTCCACTTATGCTCTTCTCCCTTGATGGCCCTAGGGTCCTGTTTCTGGAATATAAGATTAATTACTCCCCAATTTTTGTTGCACAACTTCTACCATTATAATTATGACAATCACAATTAGTCATGATAACAATTACTCACTATTTAAACATAGGAATCTTATCCCCATCTCTTTTCATCAGACCCATCTAGACAAGATGAAAACTATTCAGTGGGGACTCTATCTTCTGCCACTCTTTTAAACTAAACTCTCTCTTGAAACCTTATAAGTCAGTCACTTAGTGTCTTTGTCGCCCCCTCATTTAAGGTAGCCAATGTTTAAGTTGCCCGTCCCTATCTACCCTGTGTACAAAGGGGATAGCATTGATACTTGATGTGAAGACTCCTTCCCTCTCTGTTGGTATTTTGAACCACCATCTCCATGAATATAGGTCAAGTTTATCAAGTTGTAGTAATTTGTCCTCGTTTCTTTTATCAAAAATTATTTTCTTTTTTATCTCCCTCTAGTCAAGTTCTGATTATCAAGCCATCAAGGCTAAGTCAAATGGATACTATCTGCAAGTTTGGGTGTTCTTGTGTGTCTCCCTACACTTCATATTAGCTGGCTGCTGCACTCACTTCTAGCCCTGTATGACTGTGTCCTTGTCCATGGGCTCAGGTGTCCCCAGGTCTCACCACACTTTGGACCAACCAGTCCGTCCTATTCTCTTTCTCATCTCCAGGTTAACGGGAGTCTATGGAACATGGTTAAACTCAGCCCATTTCTTCATTGCTGCCTTTTCCCTGCTTTCACTCATCAATAAATAGACCAACTTGGTCACCAGCAAGCTTACATGCCGTCTCATGTGTTCCCTTTGAGTTTCAGTCTTAGAGGGGGGAAACATGACATTTAAAACATTGACATCAGTCTAATATGAAACCTTTAGCCCATTTGCATTAGTCAAGCATGCATCCCACCACAGCCACTGACCAACACTAATCTATTTTCTAATTCCATATATTTATATTTCTAGATCTTCAGTATGAATGTAGTTATACAATATGTGTCTTTATGAGTGTGTTTTTAAAATTATAGTCAGATTCTATTCGATCCATGTTTCACTATGTGTGGGATTTTCATTTTATATTTTTTGCTGACAGTAGTGGCACTATAGGATAAGGATTGGACTGAAAACCACAAGGTTATTGCTTCAAATTCACCAGATGCTTCTTGGGAATCCAGTGTCGCTATAGTCAGAACCAACATGATGCACTTAACAACAGCACTATTCCGTTCTATAGATACATTCTCTTCTATTTATCTGTGCACCAGTTAATTAACATTTGTATTGTTTCAATCTGGGGACTCTTATTAATAGTGCTACATTATTGCATACATATCATTGTGTTCCCAATAACCTTTCCTTTTCTTAGGAAGATTTCTGGAGGATCCATTCCTAGGTTGTATGAAAAGCTTATGCTTAACTGTACAAATCATAACATTTAGCCATTGTTTCATTATTATCTATATCTATAATTA
>NW_006408766.1:565800-572651 GCF_000296735.1 Chrysochloris asiatica
TTGTCTTTTAATTATAGATATTCTAGTATACTAGTAGGGTATCTAGAAGAGTAACATATCTCATTGTAATTTTATTTATATTACTGTATTGATAAATGTACGAGCCCTAGTGAATCAATGGCTAAACATTATGATGCTAATCATGAGCTCACCTAGAAGCTCCATAGGAGAAAAGAGCTGACAATCTGCTTCTCTAGAGATTCCAGCCTGGAAAACATTTGGGGGAAGTTTTACTCTGTCCCGCTGTGGCACTGTGGGATTAATACACCAGACTGCAAAGCCGTTTGAACTGCAATGTCGGCGGTTCAAGCTCACCAACTGCTCCTCGGTAACCCTATACACTATGGGTCGGAACCGACTCGACAGCACTTAACAACAGCAATAGGTTTGCAATCCTGTAGTATAAGCACAGGACTGCTAGCCACAAGATTGGCAATTCATAGCCACCAACAGCTCCTTGGAAACCCTATATTGGGTCACTATGTGTTGGAAATGACTTGACGGCACTTAATAACAACACAGGGTTGTTACGAGTCAGAATGAACTCAGTGTAACACATCAACGTTGTTGAATAATGTTTTACATATTTTCATGTGATTACTAAACATCTATAAGGAACTCTGGTAGCGTAGTGGTTACGAATTGGGCTGTGAACAGCAAGGTCTGCAGTTCTAAACTACCAGCTGCTCTGCGGGAGAAAGATGAGGCTTTCTGCTACCATGAAGATTCACAGCCTCGGAAACCCTGAGAGTCGCTATGGGTCGGAACCGACTCGACGGCACTTAATAACAACAATACTAAACATCTATAGATCTTGTTTTATTAAATGTTTGTCCAACTTTTTCTCTGTTTCTTTTATTTTTTTATATAAATTCTACATAGTTTCTTTACATGTTCTGAAAATTAATGGAAATATAATTTTCAAATATTTTCTCACCATCATTTATTTTTTTTCTTATTTGTATCTTATATAGTTAGTGCAAAACATTTCAATCTCTAAAAACCCCAACTTACCATATTTTTAAATTTTGATTTTTTATTTTTGGGATGGTATGAACATTTTGCCTAAACCAAGATCACAAAGATTTTTCTCTTTGGTTTCTTTCTAAATGTCTTATTGTATTAGATTTTACATTCTAGATCTGTGATTCATTTAAAGCTTTTGCTATCCTATGAAACAAGTAGTTGACTATATACTCTTCTGTCAGTTTGTCTTACTGTGGTGGATTGTGTAATGCTGGAAACAACACCACAGCATTCTAAATACCAGCAGTATTATCCATGGTGGGCAGGCTTTAGTGGAGTTTCAGAACTAAGAGAGGTAGATTACCTCTGAATAGTTATGAATAATAGTGGAACATTGGTACTTGAGTGCCAGAAGATAAATCCCTAATGTTGAAAAGTTGGTAAAGTTAGAGGGTAATCTAAAAAAAGGAAGACCCCCCCCAACATGATGGATTGATGCAGTGGCAACAGTAAGAGGCTCAAACACCTTACTCAACAGCATCTAACAATATCAATATGAAAATATTCAATTTGTTCATCATCATTTATTGTAAAAATGATCGTTTCTTCTTTGGATTTTCTTGACACTGTTTTTTATGTAATCAATTGAAGTAAAAGATGATAAAATCTACATACTATCTGGCTCTAGCCACCACTCATCTGTCAATTTGTTGTAGTATGGTGACTTGTGTATTGCTGTGATTCTGGAAACTATACCATGGGAATTTTGAATATCAGCAAGGTCACCCACAGCGGGCGGATTTCAGATGAGCTTCCAGATGAAGACACACTAGGAAGAAGGATATTTAGACTCTTTCTAAATATTTAGTCACTGAAAAACATAGAAATCAAATTGATTACATCTGTGGAAAGAGAAGAAGCAAAAGCTCCATATCATCAGTGAAAACAAGGCCAGGGGCAGACTGTGGAACAGACCATTAAGTACTCATATGCAAATTCAAACTGAAGCTGAAGAAAATGAAAACAACTCCACAAGAGCTAAAATATGACCTTGAAAATAGCCCACCTGAAGTTAGAGATCATCTGAAGAACAGATTTGATACATTAAACACTAAAATCCGAAGACCACAAGAGTTGTGGGATGACATCAAGAACATCATACCTGAAGAAAGTAAAAAGTCATTAAGAAGACAAGAAAGAAGGAAAAGGTCAGATTGGATGTCAGAAGAGACTCTGAAACTTGCTCTCCAGCTTAGAGGTGCTAAAGCAATTGGAAGAAATGAGGAGGTGCAAGAGCTGAACAAAAAATTTCAAAAATCAACTCGAGAAGATAAAGCAAAATATTATAATAAAATGTGTAAAGATCTGGAATCAGAAAAACAAAATGTAAGAACATGTTCAGCATTTCTTAAGCTGGGGGAACTGAAGAAAAAAGTCAAGCCTCAACTTTCGCTATTGAAAGATTCTCTGGGCAAATTATTCAATGATGCAGAAAGCATCAAGAGAAGTTAGAAGGAATACACAGAGTTCCTGTACCAAATGGAAATGGTTAATGTTCAACCATTTCAAGAGGCAGTATATGATCAAGTACCAATGATATTTAGGGAGGAAGTCCAAGGTGCACTGAAGGAATTGGCAAATAACAAGGCACCAGGAATTGATGGAATAAAAATTGAAATATTTCAAGAAAGTGAGGCAGCGCAACAGGCACTCACACATCGCTGCCAAGAAATTTGGAAGACAACTATCTGGCCGACTGATTGGAAGTGATCCATATTTGTACCCATTCCAAAGAGAGGTGACCCAATGGAATGCGGAAATCATCGGACAATCTCTTTGATATCTCAAGTGAGTAAAGTTTTGCTAAATGTAAGACAGAAATGGCTACAAGCATACATTGACAGAGAACATCCAAAGGCTCAAGCCAGATTCAGAAGAGGCCGTGGAACAAGAGATTTCAATGCTGATGTCCAATGGATCTTGGTTGAAAGCAGAAAGTATCAAAAAGATATTTACCTGTGCTTTATTGACTATGCAAAGGCTTTTGATTGTGTGGATCATGACAAGCTATGGAAAACATTGTGGAGTATGAGTATTTCAGAACACTTAATTGTACTCATGAGGAATCTGTACCTAGATCAAGAAGAAGATGTTAAAACAGAAAATGGGAACACTGAATATTTTAAAATTAAGAAAGCTGTGAGACAAGGTTGTATTATTTTACCATGCTTATTCAACCTGTATGCTGAGCAAATAATCTGAGAAGCTGGGTTCTATGAAGAAAAATGTGGCACCGGGATTGGAGGAAGACTCGTTAACAGCCTGTGATATGCAGATGATACAACCTTGCTTGCTGAAATTGAAGAGGACTTAAAACATTTACTGATGAAGATCAAAGAGAACAGCCTTCGGTATGGATTACATCTCAATGTCAAGAAACCAAAAATCCTCACCATTGGACCAATAAACAACGTTCTTATCAACGGAGAAAAGATTGAAGTTGCCAAGGACTTCATTCTTCTTGGATCAACTATCAACACTCAAGGAAGCTGCATTCAAGAGATCAGATGACACATTGCATTAGGCAACACTGCTGTACAAGACGTTTTTATAGTGTTGTAGAGCAAAGATGTCAGCTTGAGGACTAAAGTGCACCTGACCCACACCATGGTATTTTCAATAACCTCATATGCATGCAAAAGCTGGACAGTGAATAAGAAAGACTGTGGAAGTATTAATGCCTTTGAGTTATAGTGTTGGAGGAGAATACTAAAAGTGCCATGGACTGCCAAAAGAACCAATAGATCTGTTTTGGTAGAAGTGCAGCCAGAGTGCTCCTTAGAGTCCAAGATGGCCAAACTTAATCCCTCATACTTTGGACATATTGTCAGGAGGGAAACAGTCACTGGAGAAGAATATCATCTTTGGTAAGATGGAGGGTCAGAGAAAAAGAGGAGGACCCCCAACGAGATGGATTGGCCAGGTGGCAACATTGATGGACTCAAGTGTGGCAACAGTAGTGAGCTTGGTTCAGGATCAGACATGGTTTCGTTCTGCTGTGCATAAGGTCGGTATGAGTCAGTGTGGACTCGATGACACCTAACAACAACAGTAACCTTATGAATAGCCATGGAATACTGTCAATTATAGTGCTGGAAATGAGCCCCTCAGGTTGGAAGGCATTCAAAATGCTACTGGGGAAGAGCTGCCTTCTCAAAGGAATGTTGACTGTGATGCTGCTGCTGTCACTGTATCAGTCTGTCTCATTGGGAGTCTTCCTCTTTTTCTCCAATCCTCCATACTTCATATATATTCTTTGCAGTGTTCTAGATCATGGTGATGACGTGAATATCATAAAAAAGTGAATCACCTGAAAAATTTGGTTTCCCATTATATCCCAAAGATATGTTTATTCTCTATGGTAGTCTATTAAAGGAGCCATGGAGGTGCTGTAGGCTAGGCATTGGTCTAACAGCCGGGTCAACAGTTCAAACTCACCAACTGCTTCTGCTGAAGAAATATAATGTTTTTGATCCTGTGAATAGGTACAGTCTCAGCAATTCTATGTAGAATTTCTATGAGTTGGAATTGACCTAATTGCAAACATTTGTATGTGTATGTGTGTTGGGAGTCTATTAAGTGTGTAATAATATGATGAAAATTTTGAAATATTTGATAATTATAAAAATATGACAGACATACAATTAGCATAAGTTGTTGTTGTTGTGAAGTGCCGTAGAGTCGGTTCTGACCCATAGGAACCCTGTATAGGGTTTCTGAGAAGCAGCTGGTGAGCCTGAACTGCCGACCTTGCAGTTCAAACAGCATTGCAATCTGGCGCATTAACCCACAGCGGCACACAAGTACTCCAAAATTAGCATATGTTGTTGTTGTTATGTGCCGTGTAGTCGGTTCCGACTCATAGCGACCCTGGACAGGGTTTCCGAGGCTGTATTCTTTATGGGAGCAGAAAGCCTCATCTTTCTCCTGCGGAACAGCTGGTATTTTTGAACTGCTGACCTTATGGTACACAGCCCGATTCATATTGAAAAAATGGCGCCAATAAACCTGTTTGATGCAGGATTGCCACAATTTGTAAAACAACAACAAAAGCATTCACTATACAGATAGGAGTGAAGTTTGGTGTGGCACTGAGGGTTAATGAGCTGGACTGTAAGGTCAGTTTAAATCACAAAGTTGGTGGCTAGAACTTACCAGTCGCTCCTCAGCAATCCTATACAGGGTTGTTATGAGTCGGAACCAACTCACTGGCACTTAACAATAGCATACAGGTACAGAGTTCTGATGTGGCACTGCGGGTTAACATGCAGTTGGTTTGAACCTAAAGGACAGCTTTTCAAGCTCACCAGACACTCCTCAGAAACCCTATCCTGGGTCTCTATGAGTCAGACCCAGCTCGATGGCACTTAATAACAACATAAAACATAGAGGCATAATGATTTGAAATATACAATTTTAGCAGAAATTGAGCTTTTTAATGCTCCTTTTTGAAAAAATAAACAATTTGATTTTTCTTTTTGTTACAATTTTTTTTGTGGGTGGTGGCTCAAGGTAATATTTGCATATGCAGTATTAAAATATCTTAATTCTTACTATGTTTCCCTCTATTTTTCTTGCTGCACTTACCGTTTACTAGGTTAATTATGTGTTGACAGGATTTGTGATATGAATGTAGCTCCTATGGTAATCAGAAGAGAAGGTGTATTGGAGAGTGCTTTAAAAAATATTTTTGCTAAGACTGCTACTTATGATTGGGAAGCAAGAGACAGAACCTAACTTAAGTTATTCCTCAGGGAATGTAGGGTGATCTTTAATATTACTGACTAGAAAGCTGACTCTGAACTACTGTTATAGCAGCTTAATAGTTCCCAGTGGGAGAGAGTTACAGGATTTATTTCTTACATGCTGATTGGGGAAAAGTCATGCTTGCACCCATGTTATGCTATGTATAAAGAACTTCTTCAAAATAAGCCGTTCACAGATCGAGAAAGTAAATTGAGTGCTGTACATAAAGTCCACCATAGAAAGAAATTAAAAATATATATAGCCTTCATTGGATGAAATCTTAGAAATCAGAGCAATAAGTAAAAAGAAAAAAAAAATGCGTTTTTGGTTGAAATCATAGTACTATACACAAGGGAAATATAAACTTAAGTGGAAATGTAAATGTTATAATTAAATTTTAAAATAAGGCAAATAGGAGAACAAACAAGATGGTGGATCAGGTGGACGTGTAGCAGAGAGCTCTGCCAACAACAACACAGAATACCTGACCAAGCAGGCTCAGGGGATGGTCCCAGAACTCTGAACCACATATAAAGGAATACTTAAAAGGTTGGAAGGCTCACAGCTGGGGGAATTTGTGGCAGAAGCAAGAAATCTATTGCTTTCTAGTCTGGGATGCTCAGCTGCTCCAGGAGCTGCCATCTTGGGTGAGACCATGTAGAAGAAGGAGCAGAGCTGCACGGACGACTGACAGAACAGCTGAGATAAAGGTGTGGACATTCTTTTCTTTTGGTATCTGTTCATTGGTCTGTGCACCTCCATTCAGGTGACTGTAGGGGTGCCTGAGCTAGTGGGCACCTCAGCCCCACCCTTGAAAGTTCTACTACGCATGCGCACAGATCTCCTCGAAATTTAAAGAGACAGTTTTCAATTAAAACCAAACAGCCACAGCGGCCCTGAACTGTTTCCAACTAGAAAAAAGGCCTGAATGGGGATTGTGGAGTGGGACAAGCCGACAAAAGAGAAAATAGGACAAAAATTAAATCCTAAATTACGTCAAAATGACCAACAGTGGTATCTTGAAACTTCTCAGGAAGAAGAGTGAAAAGGGAAGCCCATTTCCTGATCACATCTACCTG
>NW_006408766.1:575052-576492 GCF_000296735.1 Chrysochloris asiatica
ACAAAAAGAGGTTAAGTAACTTACCTAAAAGTTGAATGTAATGAAACAAGTTATATGAATTGTTGAATATGAAACTGATGATGTGCCCTGTAAACTTTCACTCAATCCACAATAAAAACCTTAAATTATGAAAAAAAATAATAAATAAGGTAAATAAACCTATAAGACTAAAACCAAAATTGTCACGGAGTCAGTTTTGACACATGGGACTACATGTATTCTGTAGAACTGCACTTCATAAGGTTTTCAAGATTGTGACTTTTCAGAAACAACTACTTCTTCTGAGGCACTACAGGGTAAATTCTAACCATCAACATTTGGGTTAGTAGTCAATTGCTTAACTATCTAAAATAAAGTGATAAGATAACTGAAAAAAAAAAATCAAGGAAAGAGCAGCATTTTGACAATAATATGAATTTGGCAGTTGTGGTTTATTGTGGAAAACACATTTTTGAATAAAAAGAGAACCATGACTATCGCATTTTTCAGTAGTCACCACCCACTCTGATGTGAGGTCGAAGAAGTAGAAAGTTGGAAAAATGGATAGTCCTTGCACATTGAGGCTTGTTCACTTACTGCTCACTTTGCCAATGTACTCATGTAAATATATAGCTAGCTTCATCGATAGAGGTCACATGAGGAAGAGTTATGCCTTACTACCGGAGTCAGTTATCTGTAATTGATTCACCAGCATACCCCAGATATATACATGACCCTAACCACAATCAGCTGTTTCTGGCTCTGACAAGGGAACCAAGAGCCTTCTTTCTACTCCAGAATAAATTACTGACCTCCAAAGTCTAAGCTAGATAAATATTGCATTGTTTTTATTGTTATGTGACACAGAGTTGTTCTTTACTCAAAGCAAACTCATGTGACAGAGTATAACTTCTCCATGGGTTTTCTAGAATAAAATCTTCAATCAGAAGTCTTTATCCAATAGAGCGGCTTTGTGGGTTCCATTCACATACATTTTGGTTAGCAACTGAGCAATAAAACATTGCATGCAACAGTCTCTTCAGTTCTGTAAATATCATGGATGCTACACATATTTTTATTATAATATTTGGTTTTATGTTCTTGAGCTGATCTTTGAAATTTTCTGTTCAGCTCTTGGACCTCTCCAATTCTTCCATTTGCTTTAGCTTCTCTACGCTGAAGAGCAAGTTTCAGAGTCTCCTCTGACAATTATTTTGACTTTTTCCTTCTTTCTTGTCTTCTTAATGACTTTTTGCTCTCTTCATGTATGATGGTATGATGTTCTTGATGTCATCCCACAACTCTTTTGAACTGAAGAAAAAATTCAAGCCTTGACTTTCATTATTGAAAGATTCTCTGGGCAAATTATGGAATGATTCAGAATGCATAAAGAAAAGATGGAAAGAATACACAGAGTCATTGTACCAAAAGGAAATGGTTAATGTTCAACCATTTCAAGAG
>NW_006408766.1:577640-594264 GCF_000296735.1 Chrysochloris asiatica
AGCAGTCAAGATATCAGATGACGTATTGCACTGGGAAAATCTGCTGCACAGGAATTTTTTAAAGTATTGAAAAGCAGAGATGTCAGCTTGAGGACTAAGGTGCGCCTGACCCAAGCCATGGTATTTTCAATAACCTCATATGGATGCGAAAGCTGGAAAGGAAGATCGTAGCAGAATTGATGCCTTTGAGTTGTGGTGTTGGAGGAGAATACTGAAAGTGCCATGGAATGCCCAAAGAACCAATAGATCTGTTTTGTAAGAAGTGCAGCCAGAGTGCTCCTTGGAGGCCAAGATGGGTAAGCTTTTTCTCTCATATTTTGGACATATTGTCCGGAGGGAATAGTCACTGGAGAAGGATGTCATGCTGGGTAAGGTGGAGAGTCAGAGAAAAAGAGGAAGACCCCTAACGAGATGGATGGGCCAAGTGGCATAATTGATGGCGTCAAGTGTGGCAGCTGTAGTGAGGTTGGCCCAGGATCGGACATTGTTTCGTTCTGCTGTGCATGGAGTTGCTATGAGTTGGTTCTGACTCAATGGCACCTGACAACAACAACAACAACAGCAACACATATTTTTAAAGCCAATGTTTCATCACTTACATATTAATTTTGAAAAGTCATGTTTATGAGCTTCCTTTATAGTTGATATGTTGATCGGTGATTTTTTTATTTACTGAGTAATGACAATATGCTAAAGCCAAATGATTCCACTCTATTTGGAAACTTCTCAGCTCCTGTCTTCATAGTAATAATAATAATAAGCCAGCAATCATGAGATTTCATGCACAAGCAAAATTTACTTTAAAAAGAATCTACATAGGCCAACTTTATAAACATAGCTGAAAGCAGTAACGGTTGTAAACTACATGCCATATTCCTGGGAGCCCCAGTGTGATGCTATAAGATAACCACAGTACCATTAACCATAAGGTCAGTAGTTCAAATTCATCAGTTGTTCCTTGGAAACCCTAAATGGGGTCAATGTAGGAACTGACTCAACAGAACTTATCATATCATAATATATTATTACTTTTTTGGAAATTTCTAATGTTAACTTAACTATACTCAACCAGAAACACATCGTTATTTTTTTATTCTTCATATATTGATGCTCAAATTGGAAGAAGTAACTATCATTGGAATTTTTCTAGACAGTTAGTAATAGGTTTGATAGGAAACAGGATGAATTGTGTATTCATAAAGTTCGAGGAACTGGTAAAGAATGACATTTTTTATTTGGTATATCAGTTATTATAGATGTGTAGAATGACATCAAAACAAATCATCTCTCTGGGTATTATAAAATAGGGGCTGTAGTTTTCTCAAGTCTGATCACGTTCAGTTTGCATTTGTACTTTGGCAATAAATCACCTTCCTTAGGAGGTACCTTTTACTTTAATTTCCCTACAGTATCTACATTTACTCCAAAGCGCCTCTATGAAAATCATTTCAAACATCTTGAGTTATACTAATAGATTATACTATTATAATATATAACTATTATATATTATATATATTACAATATAATAACTATGTCCAGTAAACAGCTACTGTTGTTGGTGTTAAGTGCTGTAGAGTCAGTTCTGACCCATAGCGAACCTGTATAAAATTTCTGATAAGCGACTGGTGAGCTTGAACCGCCAACCTGTGGTTCAAACCAACTTTACAGTCCAACAGATTAACCCACAGTGCCACACCAGGACTCCTGGTTAACTGGAAATAGTTGCAGTAGGTTAACTGGAAATAGTTGCAGTAGAGTTTGACATCCAAAGACTTAAGGAGTGAGATCACTTCAGTTGTCTCTCATTTAAAAGTTCATTTTGGCATAACAAATATTGTAACTGAATTTATAATACAAGTAATTTTTTGTTCTTGTTTATTAACACAATATGCCTATGGCTTAGAAAAGTAAGTAAAAGAGAAATAGGGAGATAGAGCAAGAAAAAACAGAAATGAATAATGATGCCACTTATTTTTGGTAGCATAATTAGTAGAAATACAATGGCTGAAAAACTAAGCCTCTGCTTTCAAAGCAATGAAAGTGAAATGAGTAGAAAGACTGCATATGTGAAGAAAGAAAATATTTCATTGACGTGTACATTAAACATAAACCTTGTTTTTGTTTTGTTTGTTTTATTTGTATGTATGCTTTGAACAGATAATACATATATGGTGCACTATTTAAAATGTAGGAAATGGCATATGTGGGAAGGACATTTTTCTCCTATTCTGTCTCCTAATATGTAGGCTTTTCTTCCAAGAGGCAACCAGTGTTGCTACATTTGATATTATTTTTATACAGACACCTAACTCCTTATAGTTCAGATTTTCTTGTCTATCCAAATGATAGTTTAATATGCCAAATTTGTGTTTGTTTATCTTTTTAGTAGGATTTTGATGGAACAAAAATCGTAGAGGTTCTATATTTCTTATCTAATAGAAAACGATAAATATGAGCTTCTTAAACACCTTCAATGTTTGTAAAATCTATACAGGAAGTGTTCCAGAACTATGTGGAAGTAATATCTCTCAGGTCATTCAATTTTTAAACTCAAGAATTAAATAAAATATAGAAGCTTTCAAAATAAGCTTACCCAAAAAATCAATCAAAGGACATTTTCAATGAATTAGTTTTAACAATGCTGTTTGCATTTGCAGAGCACAGAACTATTAAAAATAATTGGTATTTTAGAAGTGGAACAATCTTATATTTTATCAAAAATAGTATATATATATATATATATATTCTTTGCAAGCACATTGCTGTAAACTATTCTTTTCATGACTATGGATTCCTGTTGTGATGCTATAGAATGAGCACTGGACTGAAAGGTCAGTGTGAATCACAAGGTCAGTGGTTCAAACCCACCTCAGAATCTTTGCAGTTTCACTGTAATTAGGAACTGACTTGATAGCACTTCACAACAATGACAACATAGTTATATATGTATAAGAGAGTTGGACAATGAAAAAGAAGATAATAAGAAGAATTAATGCATTTGAATTATGATGTTGGAGAGGAATATTGAAAGTGCCATGAACTGAGAAAATCTGTCTTGGAAGCCAGAATATTTTTTAGAAACCAGGATGGTGAGACTTTGTCTCTTGTATATCAGACATTTTGTCTGGATGGACCAGTCCCTGAAGAAGGATATCACGCTGGGTAAAGTAGAGGGTCAGTGAAAAAGAGGAAGTCCTCCTATTCTCTGACCTCTAATTTAACAAGCATGATGTCCTTTTCCAGGGTCTAGTCCCTCCTGATAACATGCCCAAAAGTTGAGAGATGAAGTCTTGCTATCCTGGTTTATAAGGAACATTCTGACTGCAGTTTTTCACCACAAATTTGTTTGTTCTCCTGGAAGTAATACTTTTCATATTTTTCTTTTGTTCAAATGACTGTTTATGGGTCTGTGTACAGGTTCCCCACATGCACAATTTAATGTTCTCGAATATGCATTTTTTAAAATGTTATACATAGTTTGTCATGATCCACATAGTCAAAAACCTTTACATAATCAATAAAGCACAAGTAAACATCTTTCTTGTATTCTCTGCTATACTAGAACCCATCGCTACTGTTACTGTGCTATCCAATGTGGTTGTTGTTGAGTGTCATTGAGTTGGTTCCAACTCATAGTTACCCTGTATAGGATTTCCAAAGAATGGCTGGTGAGCTTGAACTGTCGACCTTGCGGTTCAAACTGACTTTGCAACCCAGCATATTAACCCACAGTGTCACTCCAAGATTCTGTGTCATTCCATAGATTCCTTCAATTTTTCAAGCTGGTTGTTGTTTTTTCTTTCAGTTCCCTTCAGTTTGAGAAAAGATGAGTGTGAACATCCACCATTTCTTTTTGGTATAGTTACTCTGTGTATCCCTTCCGTCTTCTTTTAATACTTCCTGTATCATTATTTAGTTTGCTCATATAATCATTTATTATCGTAAGTCAAGGCTTGAAATTTGTCTTCAGTTCTTTTAGCATGAGAAATGTGAAGCGTGTTCTTCCCTTTTGGTTTTCTAACTCTAGATGTTTGCACATTTAATTATAATACCTTGCATTTTCTTCTTGAGCTGCCCTTAGAAATTTTCTGTTCAACTTTTACACCTCCTCATTTCTTCTATTTCCTTTAGCATCTTTATGCTGGAGCGCAATGTTCAGAGTCTATTATGACATCCATTATGGTCATTTCTTATGCTCCTGTCTTCTTAATCACCTTTTGCTTTCTTCCAGTATGATATTTTTTTTTATATCATGGCTATGCACTTCTGGTCTTTGGTCATTAGTGTCTAAGGCAACAAGTCTATTCTTTTTTCTTTTTCTTTTTAACAAGTCTATTCTTGAAATGGTGTTAAATACTAACAGTAGATAAGAATTAATCAAAATAAATGTACCCTAGTAAAACTTGTTGCCACTTTGTTGATTCTGATTAATAGCAACACTACAAAGTAGAACAGCCCCCTAGTGTTGTCAAGGCTGCAATATTTATAAACACAGTCTGCCACATCCTTCTCCCTCAGAATAGCTGGTGGATCTGATCTTGTGGTTTTCAGACTAATATTTATCTTACAATGCCATCCCAGGACCCAATACATACTATAGTATTGTTGTTGTTGTTGTTAAGTTCCATCGAATTGGTTCCGACCCATAGCGACCCTGTATAGGGTTTCCAAGGAGAGCTGTTGAGCTTGAACCATCAACCTTGCAGTTCTAATGGCTTTGCAGTCTGGCGCATTAGCCCACAGCACCACATGTACTATAATAGCCTATAATAATAATTTTCATGTCAATTATAAAGAAAAT
Organism: Chrysochloris asiatica; assembly: GCF_000296735.1. Classification (NCBI taxonomy): domain Eukaryota; kingdom Metazoa; phylum Chordata; class Mammalia; order Afrosoricida; family Chrysochloridae; genus Chrysochloris; species Chrysochloris asiatica. The sequence continues at coordinate 582,442 of NW_006408766.1, forward strand.
AGTATAAAATATTGCAAGCTGATTATAGTCAAGAAATTTTCATAGTCTCACATTTGGAAATGTGAGCACATGCTATTGTATATAGATACATAGATAAATGAGTACAGACATTGATAGTGGGTAGTCACTCATCAAATGAATTGATTAATAATGAAAATCAATCTAAACAGAATTCAATGGTGCAAAAACACAGGGTTCAAACACAGGAATCAATACATTTACTATTAAATATATGCTATGTTGCTCTGAAGTGGGCAGTGGTTAATCTCTTAGCTGGTAACCAGAAGGTCAGTGGTTCAAGCCCACTGGTTACTTCATAGGAGAGTGATGTGGTAGTCTGCTTTTGTAAACATGTCATCTGAAATCACAGTTTTAGTATGTCTGATTGGGTCTCTATTACTGTTGTGACTCAGTTCTCATTATCTTAGATAGATATTTATAAAATTGAAAACTAGACATGTGTCTCCAAGGGGCAAATATGAAGTTTGATGAATATTCAAAATATCTAGAAACTGAAATGATGGGATATGCACTAAAAAATGCATCAATCTTGCTAAGGATATTTTACTTCCAACAAAGCACTATTTTGTGGTAAAGACAATCAGAAGGAGGCTCTAAATGGAAATAAGATTTGCAGACATGAAAAACACTGGGAAATACAGTGTTCAAGGGTTTTGCTGTTCCTTTTGGAAACTAAGGAATTAATCACAGAAAAATACAGGTGGGTGTGTATCACAAAACATCTGGCAAGAGAAACAACACATAAATAATGCTAGTAATAAACAATGTCAAGAAGCTGGGGTGACAATGTATTCCTAACATGGAAGCTTTGCAAAAAATCAATAGTGTGATCCTGGATTGACTATAGGTGTCCTGTTATTTCTTCCTCCTGCTGCATGCAGATATCATTCTAGAAAGGAAGGGACAGAAAAGAGGCCTTGGGAGAAAATAAATGATTCAGATCTGAGGACTGAATTTTTGTTAATTTAATTAAAATTCTGGATTAAAACAAGCATGTCTAGTTCTCTTGTAAAGAGCCCTGGTAACATAGTGGATTATGAACTGGGCTGCTAATCACAAGGTCAGCAGTTTGAATATATGAGTCACTCCATGGGATGAAGAAGAGGCTGTCTGCTCCCATAAATATTTATGGCCGCTGAAATGCTATATAAGTTGGAACCGGCTCGATGGCATACAACCACCACCAATTACAGTTACTTTGTGTGTGAAAGATTAAATTGTACTAAAGTCCTCATCTTTTTTGCCACACCAATTATAAAATAAAAAACAGTCATTCTACAACAAAAACACATGTATTCACTTATGAACTTTTACTACAAATTGTGATTATTGAACAGTAGATATTTTGACTAGAAATATTAGATAAAGTAAAAAAAAAATCACTACTAGGTTTCCAGTATATACATGAAAGTGTTTATTTCTTAATTATGCTTAAATATGTCTCTGATATCAGACAAGATATCTCTGATGTCTGACTGAAAACAAGCACTCTCAGTAAAAAATTTATTTTAGTCTATGGACAACATTGTGAAGTCTGAGTATTCCAAAACACTTCATTGTGCTCATGAGGAATCTGTACATGGATCAAGAGGCAGTCGTTCAAACAGAACATGGTTTAAAATTAAGAAAGGTGTGCGACAAGGTTGTATGTTTTCACCATACTTATTTAACATGTATGCTGAGCAATAATCTGAGAAGCTGGGTTCTATGAAGAAAATGTGGCATCAGGATTGGAAGAAGACTCAATAACAACCTACGATATGCAGATGATACAACCTTGCTTGCTGAAAGTGAAGAGAACTTAAAGTATTTACAGATGAAGATCAAAGAGCACAGCATTGGGTATGGATTACATCTCAATGTCAAGAAAACAAAAATCCTCAGCACTGGACCAATAAACAACATTCTTATCAATGGAGAAAAGATTGAAGTTGTCAGGGACTTCATTCTTCTTGGATCAACTATCAACACTCATGGAAGTAGCAGTCAAGAGATCAGACGACGTATTGCACTGGGCAAATCTGCTGCACAGGAACTTTTTTAAAGTGTTGAAGAGCAGAGATGTCAGCTTGAGGATTAAGGTGCGCCTGATCCAAGACATGGTATTTTCAATAACCTCATATGCATATGAAAGCTGGACATATAAAGAAGACTGTAGAAGAATTGATGCCTTTGAGTTAAGGTGTTGGAGGAGAATATTGAAAGTGTCATGGGCTGCCAAAAGAACTAATAGATCCATTTTGGAAGAAGTGCAGCCAGAGTACTCCTTGGAGGCCAGGATGGCCAAACTTCATCTCTTATACTTTGGACATATTGTCAGGAGGGATCTGTGGCTGGAGAAGCATATCATGTTTGGTAATTTGGAGGATCAGAGAAAAAGAAGAAGAACCCCAACGAGAGGGATTGGCAAAGTGGCAGCATCAATGGGCTGAAGTGTGGCAACAATTGAGAGGTTGGCCCAGGATCAGGCAGTGTTTTGTTCTGTTGTGCATAGGGTCACAATGAGTTGGTACTATGTATTAGTGACCTTAAATTGACAAGTATTGATCATTTTGAATCAGATGATCATATAGTTAACTATGTGGAAAATGACAAGTTGAAGAATAAAGGTGAGAAAGTCATTGTTACGAAAAGCACAACCCTGACACCTACTGTTCCTGATTTTAGGTCATATAATTTCCCTTCATGCAGTATAATGACTGTCTCTTGTTTTATGCCCAGTTTTTAAATAAACAAAACGAAATGTTCTGAAATTCCCATTGTTCATAATGCTATCAATAGTTTGTTATTATCCACACAATTAAATGACTTTCCATAGTCAATAAGACATAAGTAAATATCTTCCTGGGATTCTTTGCTTTCATCTAAGGCTCATCTAATTTCAGAATTGATACCCTGAATCTGGCTTGAATTTCTGAAATTATCTGTGGATGTACTGCTACAACTGTTTTAAAATTATTATTATTATTTTATTTATTTGCATGTGATATTAATGATATTGCTTGAAAATTTCTGTATCCTGTTGGGTTACCTTTTTTGGAATGTGTAAAAGCATGTGACTTTCCAGTAAGTTGGCCAGGTGGCTGTCTTCCAAATTTCTAGGAATACACAAGTGAGTGTTTCCAGCACTGTATCTGTTTGTTGAAACATTGAATGTGGTTTTCCATCAATTATGCCTCATTTATGTCTAGGATATTGTTCTTTATATAGTTTTTATTTTAATGTTTTCTTGTGAATGATGGGATAATTTACATGGATGAACATTCGCTTTACATTCATCCTATTGAATATAATTTCATTGCCATTGTTACAACCCCCTCCATGCACCATCATCCAACCAAAAGGTATACCCCACAAGCCTGTCCCCTGGTCATCAATACACAGCCCCTCTCCCTCTCTATGTCTAGAATCCCCAGCAGTTCCCTCTTTCCACATCATCCTTTCTGCCTCCATCTCTGACATCAATGTTTCTCTGAGTAGGGTCCCATATTCGGCTCTTCTCCCTTGATGGTCCCAGGAACCTCCGCTACTAGACTGCAAAGTCAACCACTCACTTCGTTTTGCTACAAAATGTCTACCTTTACATTTCCAACCTTCACAGTCAGTCCTGATAGCAAGTATTCACTATTGTACCACATGAGTGCTATCCCCATCTCCTTTCATCTGCCCTTCCTAGACAGGTTGGCTACTACTCGATGGAGATTCTAATTTCCTCCACACCCTCTGGATCTAGGCTCGCTCATGAAAGCTTGCAAGCCAGTCACTTCTTGCCTTTGTAGCCCCCTCCACATACCCATTTTGGGTAGCCAGTGTCCAAGTTGTGCATCCCTGTCTACCTATGTTTCAAGGGGTTGGGAATGATCCTCGCTATAAAGATTTGTTGCCTCTTTTCAGTTACTGCATCTATAGGTGTAAGTCAAATTTATCAAATTGTATCAGATTACTCTTTTTTCCCCTCTTCTTTCTTCTTCTTGTTGAGTTCTGATCATTCAGCCATTGAAGCCAGGTCAAGTGGATGTTATCTGTAAGTGTGGGTGTTCTTGTGTATATGCCCTCACTTTGTATTTGCTGTATGCTTCATTCTCTGTTCTAGTCTTCTGTGGCTATGTCACTGACTCTGGGAACAGGAGTCCCCAGGTCTTGCAACACTGATGGCCAACCAGCAATCTGAGCTTGCTGCTTCATTGCTGTTTTCCCCTCACTTCTCCTTATCGGTGACCAACGTGGCCACCAGTCAGAGTGCATGTCTGCTCGTGTATTCCCATTGAGTTTTAGTCTTGGAAGGGAGTTTGCCCTGAGGAAAACCAACGACTTGTCCTGATGTCTCCTGGGCAAGCAACTTGATTGTTTTTGTAGTAGTCAGTTGGACTGCCATTATTGTTTTATATTTTTCCAGTCAGTCTTTCTTTCAAGAAGCATCTTCTGTTCTAGCTCCTCAAGGTTGGTCTGCTTGTCTTTTCAAGTGGAAATTTCCCACCTCAGAATATTCTGGATGGGGTTCAGGAATCCCCCTATGGTCTTATGTAATGGAGAGGCTCCACAGGAAGCCTCCTTCACTGGGAACATTGTAGCCCCATTTAAAGTATTCCAATCAGTTATAGGCAGAAGATGGACTAACACGCTTTCTATGGTGATATTTTTGACTGTTCCTTTCTCTCCCCCTCAAGTGTCTATTTTATATTGATATGCAAGGGAAACCAAGATTGAAAAGACAGCCAAGTATCTTAACATTGTTTCTCCCCTTTTGCCCTTTCCAACCATGCCTCAATCCCTGTATCCCAGAGCCCTGTTGTTCCAAGTTTGTGCATATATCATTATTTACCTCTGTCCCACTTAGCCCATGCAAACTTGATAATCGTTCTCCCATCTGCCTTGTTCTTCCATTCCCCTCTCCCTTCTTGTGTATTGCCCCCCTTCCCAGCACCCAAACTATCCTGTATTTATTTCCTACCCTGTGCTCCACATTACCCTTCCTCCCCTCCCCCACTCTCCCCACATCCTGGTAACCAGCAATGAATCCCCCCACCCTCTTTAGTATGGGTCCTTTTTCTTAGTCTTTTACAATAGTGGTCCTATACAGTATTTCTCCTTTTGTGACTAACTAGTTTCACTCAACATAATATCCTCAAGGTTCATCCATGTTATGCGGTGGCTTGCAGCTTCCTTGTTATTCTTCAAGGTAGCATACTATTCCATTGTGTGTATGTACCACAGTCTGTTTATCCATTCTTCCATTGATGGGCACTTAGGCTGCCTCTATCCTTTTGCTATTGTAAATAGTGCTGGTATGAACATTGGTTTGCATATATCTACTCGTGTTATGGCTCACATTTTTTTTTTTCATCAGTAACTTTATTCTGTAAAAGCAAATGAAAGTCATATTTATATGAACACTGATGTTACAAAGTACAGGGAAATGCAAGGGGAGAAGGAAACAAAACCTTCTACATGTCTTGCTAATCCTGTTCCACCAAACAAGACCATACTGCTTTGTCCCATATTCAATCACTTATGTAATAAATCAGAAATAAAATCTTCTCTGGAATGTACACTGATCCTCTTTCAGAAGGCAGGGAAGAGAGACTGTGTTGGGGTAGGAGGTTTTATTTTTTCCACATCCTCTCAGTCATAGATATTGCTGCACTGTTAATTAAAAAATATATGCTTCTCTGTAAAGCATTAAAAAAAAAAAAAAAAAAAAGCCATGGATGAGATGGCTGAAGCCTCAGCTCAAGTATCTCCAAATGCATTGATGTCCATTCCCTGACCTTTCCATGTGTTATTTCTTGGTTGTTTTCCAGATCAATGGCATTCTCTGTTTGTGAGTTTCTGTGATACAAGATTTTTTGTAGTGTTGGATTTCTTCAGACTCAAACCCTGGGATCCACATGTTCCACTGACACACAAGATGCAGCTGGACATCTTTCACCTCCAGGGTGCTGGATTGCAACGCCTGCAAACTGGCAGGCTTCAGTCACCACATACTCAATAAAATCGTCAGCAATCTGCAGCACCATCTCTTTCACATCTTCATCCAAATGCATATAAGGATCCACTTCTCTTACTAAGTCTCACAATTTTTTCTTTGTCAATACCTGTTTGTTTTCAGGGCTGACTCACCCAACTGTGCCAGGAGTTCCTGGTATCTTTTCTACTGCAGTGCTTTTGGCCATGAAGCCTTGTGGAGGGTGCTGGCAGATTCCGGTTTTATGGATGAGAAATTGGAGACGTTGATGAGGACTAAGGGGCCAAAGTGATTCTTAATCTGTTGATCTTTAGACTTCAGTTCATAGAGCTTATCAAGATCTTGCTTCTTTTTGGAGCTGTGAGGACCAAGGCCAATCAAATATGGCAGCAACTGTCTCCCAGGATATGCGGAGACTATCCCAATAAAGCGTTCGAATCAGCAGTCGGTCTGACTATGCGGTCCTCTCCTGAGTATTTCCGGCTATGGCTCATATTTCTTATGGGTAAATGCCAAGTAGAGGAATTGCTGGATCTTAAGGTATTTCTATTTCCAACCTTTTGAGGAAGCGGCATATTGCTTTCCAGAGAGGTTGGACAATTTTGCAGTCCCACCAGTAACACAGGAGCGTCCTAGTCTCTTTAAATCCTTGCCGGCATTTAGTGTCCTCTACTTTTTTTTTTATTTTTGCTCGTGTGAGATGATATCTCATTGTTCCTTTGATTTGCATCTCTTTAATGGCTAGTTTTCATGAACATTTCTTTATATGTTTGTTGGCTGCCCGGATCTTTTCCTTGGTGAAGTGTCTCTTCATGTCCTGTGCCCACTTTTTAATTGGGTTTTCTTTTTCTTGTAGAGGTGTTGTAGTTTCCTATATATTTTAGAAATTAGTCCCTTGTCTGATGTGTCATTGCAGAAGATTTTTTCCCATTCTGTGGGTTCCCTTTTTACTATTTTGGTGAAGTATTTTGATGTACATAAATTTTTGATTTTTAGTATGTCCCAATCATTAATTTTGACTACTTTTGTTTGTGTGGTTTTTAAAATGTTTAGTAGTCTGTTTATATCCTGAATTAGAGCCCTCACATTTGTCCCTACTTTTTTATTGATGGCATTCATAATTCTGGGATTCACATTTAGGTCTTTTATCCATGCTGAGTTGGTTTTTGTATAAGGTATGAAGTAAAGGTCTTGTTTCAGTCTTTTGCATATCACTTTCCAGTTCTGCTAGCACCATCTGTTGAAAATACTATCCCCTCCCCATGCAACATTTTTAGGCACTTTGTCGAAAATCAGTTGGATTTTTAATTTCTGGATTCTCAAATGAATGGGTTAATTTCTGGATTCTCAAATCTGTTCCATTGATCTACGTATCTTTCATTGTACCAGTACCAAGCTGTTTTGACCACTGTAGCCATGTAATAAATTTTGAAGTCAGGGAGTGAGAGGTTTCCAACCTTCTTCTTTTTAAGCAGTGCTTTGCGTATCCTGGGTCTCTTTCCTTTCCATATAAAGTTTGTAAATGTTTTTTCCATCTCTTTGAAGAATGTCATTGGAATCTGGATTGGGATTGCATTATATGTGTAAAGAGCTTTGGGCAGTATTGCCATTTTCACAATGTTAAGTTTGCATATCCAGGGGCATAGTACATTCTTCCATTTTTGTATGCTTCTTTCTTTCTTTTTTTTTCTCAGAATAATGGTGTTTATTAGGGAAGTTAACCAGTTACATGCAATTCAGGTCAGAAATGCTCAGGATACAATTCTCTCCTCAGCTGCGCTCACAGGCAGACCTTTTTGGTCTGTTGATAAATGCCCACAAGACACAACATTCCATCATAAGCCTCAGTGGAAAGGCACTGTGCTCTATCTAGTTCCTGCTCTATCTAGTCCAGCAAACCTGACCTGCCCTAGCCCTATTAAGTACTTAGAGGCACCCAATCCTTCAAGCAAGCCTCCTGCCCAAAGTCAGTCAGCTTTACTTGTTCTGCACCTCCACCACCACCCCTTCCCTCCAGCTCAGGCTCTTGATTCTGCTGCTGCTGCTCCTCTGTGACTCCTTTGGTGTCACAGCTTTCTCTCCATGGGTTGAGGAGGCTCAACAATGCACAGGATCTCGGGATTCAAAGGATATGTTTTATCCTGGCTCTTTTTCTTTGAGAGTAGTGAGATTCCCCCCATTTCTGCTTCTGAGATGACTCATTTTGTACACATTAGAGTCCAGGTTTTTACAATCACAGTTAACCATGCTGAACACTCACAAGTGAATCATATAATCCTATCAGCATCTTCTCCAATCCTTCTCTTACCCCGGCCCATCAGGGCAAAAATGCTATTTGGTGGCAATTTTTAAAGACTATGGCTAGAAGAGACATTAAATAATAATATACTATACCATAGGACTCAAATATATTTTGCAACAATTCAGAAAACAAATCCAAACACACATGAGACATGAAAACATAATTCAAATAGCTAATAACACATGAATACACATTTTAAAAATATTTTATTGTCTTTGGTGGAAGTTTACACAACATATTTAATTTCCATTCAACAATCCATGCAGAAATTCTCTGTGATATTGATTGCCAGTAGCCTCACTGTTTCTACCTGCCTGCCGATTATTGTCTCTCTAGGGTCTCCTGCTTCCTTACCTTCTCATCTTTGCTTTTGGGTAAATGTTGACCATCTGGTCCCTTACAGTTGATTGTTTAAAGGTGTTTAAAGAAACATATTATTTACAGGTGTTACTGTTTATTTTATAAGCCAATCTATTATTTGGCTGAAAGGTGACCTCCAGGAGTGACTTTGTTGTTAGGTACCTTGGAGTTTGTTCCGACTCATAGTGAGTGACCCTGCACAGGGTTTCTGAGGCTGTAAATCTTTACAGGAGCAGAAAGCCTCATAGTTCTCCTATGGAACAGCTGGTAGTTTCAAACTGCTGACCTTGAGGTTATCAGCCCAATTCATAACCACTGCACTACCAGAGCTCCTTAGGAGTGTTTTTAGTTCCAAGTTAAAAGATCTTAGGGTGATAGTCTAAGGGATTCCTCTATCAATCTCTGTCAGATCATAAATCTGTTTATTTCTTTGTTTAAGTTTTTATTGTGAGGTTTACATGGGAGAATATCAGCTTTACGCTCATCTTATCATATTTCCTTTCATTGCAATGAATACAATCCCCTCCGTGCATCATCAAATAACCAAAGGGTATACCACACAGGGCTGCCACCCAGCCACCAGCACAGAGCCCTTCACCTTCCCTAATTCCAGTGTCCCCAGCCACTCCATCTGTCCATGTCATCTTCTCTGTCTCCATCCCTGGTGTCAATGCCTCTCTGGGTAGGGTCCCACACTCCATTCTTCTCACTTCATGGTCCCAGGGACCTCTGTTCCTGGGCTGCAAAATCAATCACTCCCATCCTTTTGTCAAAAAACATCTAGCTCTTTATTCCCTAGTATCAGTCAGTACTGATGGCAATTATTCATTATTGTACCACAAGAGTCTTCTCCCCATTTCCTTTCTCCATCCCAGTCCCAACTGATTGGAAGTCTTTTAGTAATGATTCTACTTTCCCCTGCCCCATCTGGAACTAGGCTCCCTCTTGAAAACCTGTAAGCCAGTCATGTCTTGCCTTTAAAGGCCCTCCCATTTTGGGTAGCCAATGTATAAGTTGCCCATCCCTGTCAACACTGTGTACCAAGGGGGTGAGAGTGATCCATCTGTGCTGTAAAGATTTGTTCCCTTTTTTGAGCTGTAGCGTAGTGGTTACGAATCGGGCTGTGAGCCCGCCACAAGGTCAGCAGTTCGAAACTACCAGCTGTTCCGCGGGAGAAAGATGAGGTATTCTGCTCCCGTAAAGATTTACAGCCTCAGAAACCCTGTACAAGGACACTGTGAGTCAGAACCAACTCCACGGCACATAACAACAACAACATTCCATTAGTACAGGTTAAAGTTCATCAAATTGTAGCAGGCTACTATTTTCTGTTTGTTTGTCCCCCCCCCCCCCCCCCTTCTTTCTTGAATTATAAAGCAATGGATTTCTTGATTCTGCTACAAATTCCCCTAGTTGTAAGCCTTCCAATCTTCTAAATATTCCTTTATACGTGGTTCAGAGTGCCAGCATATTCCCCTGAACCTGCTTGGCCTGGTATTCTGTGTTGTTGGTGACTGAGCTCCTCACTGCACATCTACCCAGTCCACCAACTTGATGGAGAAACACTGCCAGATACAGTACCAGAAAATGAGCCCTTCAGGTTGGATGGCACTCAAAATGCGACTGAGGAAGAGATGCCTCCTCAAAGTAGAGTTGACCATGATGACGTGAATTAAGTTAAGATCATTTTAGAAAAGCCCACAGAACCTTCATTTGCCAATGGGGCAAAATGAAGAGAAACAGCTGTAACATCCATTGGAAATTGGAACGTGGAATGTACAAAGTATGAATCTGGGAAAATTGGAATTTGACAAAAATGAAATGGAATGCATAAACATCTATATCTTAGGCATTAGTGAGCTGAAATGGACTGGTATTGAACAATTTGAATCGAACAACCACATGGTTTACTATGCTGGGAATGGCAAATTGAAAAGGAATGGTGTTGCATTCATCGTCAAAAAGAACATATCCAGATCAGTCATGAGGTACAATGCTCTATGTGATAGGATAATATCCATGTGCCTACAGGCAAGCCCAGTTAATACCACTATTATTCAAATTTATGCAGAAACCACTAAAGCCAGTGAGGATGAAATAGAAGAGTTCTACCAACTTCTTCAATCTGAAATCAATCAAACATGCAGTCAAGATGTATTGCTCATTACTGGTGATTGGAATGCAAAGGTTGGAAGCAAAGAGAAAGGACCAGTAGTTGGAAAATATGGCTTTGGTGATAGAAATGATGCTAGAGAACACATGATAGAATTCTGAAAAACCAATTACTTGTTCATTTCAAATGCTTTCTTTAGACAGCATAACAGACGACTATACACATGGAACTCGCCAGATGGAATACATAGACATCAAATTGATTACATCTGTGGCAAGACAAGATGGAAAAGCTCCATATCATCAGTGAAAACAAGGCCAGGGGCAGACTGTGGAACAAACCATCAATAACTTGTATGCAAATTCAAACTGAAGCTGAAGAACATGAAAACAAGTCCACGAGAGCCAAAATATGACCTTGTATATATCCCACCTGAATTTAGAGATCATCTGAAGAATAGATTTGATACATTAAACACTAAAGACTGAAAACCAGAAGAGTTGTGGGATGACATCAAGAACATCATACGTGAAGAGAGCAAAAAGTCATTAAGAAGACAAGAAAGAAGGAAAAGGTAAAATGAATGTCAGAAGAGACACTGAAACTTGCTCTCCAGCATAGAGATGCTAAAGCAAATGGAAGAAATGAGGATGTCCAAAAGCTGAACAGAAAATATCAAAGATCAGTTTGAGAAGATAAAGCCAAATATTATAATAAAATGTGCATAGATCTGGATTCAGAACACCAAAAAGGAAGAACACACTCAGCATTTCTCAAGCTGGGGGAACTGAAGAAAATATTCAAGCCTCGAATTTCATTATTGAAATATTCTCTGGACAAATTATTGAATGATGCAGAAAGCATCAAGAGAAGACGGGAGGAAAACAAAGAGTCACTGTACCAAATGGAAATGGTTAATATTCAAACGTTTCAAGAGGTGGCATATGATCAAGAGCCAATGATACTCAGTGAGGATGTCCAAGGTGCATTGAAGGAATTGGCAAAGAACAAGGCACCAGGGATTGATGGAATAAAAATTGAAATCTTTCAAGAAAGTGAGGT
>NW_006408766.1:594967-596910 GCF_000296735.1 Chrysochloris asiatica
AAAGAGCACAGCCTTCGGTATGGATTACATCTCAATGTAAAGAAAACAAAAATCCTCACCACTGGACCAATAAACAACATTCTTATCAATGGAGAAAACATTGACCTTGTCAAAGACTTCATTCTCCTTGGATCAACTATCAACACTCATGGAAGCAGGAGTCAAGAGATCAGATGATATATTGCATTAGGCAAATCTGCTGCACAAGATTTTTTAAAAGTGTTGAGGAGCGATTGCTCTTCTGCCCAGTGCACTCCTTCTCTGCTTGTGTTCTTGCTAGTTCACTTCAAGATAGCTCTCAGCACTGGATAACCCAGTCTGTTGCTCAGTGCTGGCTTCAGTCCTCCCTGGGCTGCTCCAGAATCTAGGGACTTCCCATAGTCAAGGTATGCCCTGAGCCGATGTCACGGGACCTTCTCGAAGATCCCGGGCCCATTCCCTTCCCCAGGGGCAGATCCTTCCTGAGGGGCCTGCCCGGCCCAGAAGTGGCTATAGCTCTGTCTTGGTACATTCACAAGTGCCAGGGATGCCGCTGAAAGGCGTAATCCAGTTTCAAAAGCAGGGGACCAAGGGCAACCATCATGTACATTCACACAATCAGAAATAAGGATTTCAAAAGCTCTGACTGACTGATTATGTGGACCAGACATTCATCTGCCTTCGTATTAGTTAGTAGTCTTGCTTTCATTGCCATATCCCTCATACTTGAGTGGTTTCTTTGGTTTAGAGAAGATATTCACTAACACATTGAGAAACGAACCAGGAAATGGACTCAGTGGTATTTGAGGATGTGGACGTGAACTTTACACAGGAAGAGTGGGCTTTGCTGGATTTTTCTCAGAGGAAGCTTTACATAGATGTCATGGTGGAAATCTTCAGGTACCTGAACTCAGGGAAGAAGTGCAGCCATAATGCTCCTTAGAGGCCATAATGGCCAAATTTCGTCTCTCATACTTTAGATATATTGTCAGGAGAGAACAGTAGCTTGAGAGGGATGTCATGTTTGGTAAGATGGAGGGTCAGAGAAAAAGAAGAAGACCCTCAATGAGATGGATTGGCCAGGTGGCAGCATTGATGGACTCAAGTGTGGCAGTGGTGGTGGGGTTGGCCCAGGATCGGACATTGTTTAGTTCTGCTGTGCATGGGGTCGCTATGAGTCGGTTCCAACTTGATGGCACCTTACAAAAACAACAACATATATACATATTAGGAACTCATGCCAATCATTCTGCTTCTGATCCAGCACCCCAGAAACTGTCCTTTGTTTCCCACTTCAATATCTGCATCTCCTTTTTCCAGAAATCTTAGATTTCCGTATCATTGATGTTGTTAAGTACCATCAAGTGAATTCTGACCCATAGTTACCCTGTATATGTTTTCTGATGCTTAAACTCTTTGTGGGAATAAAAAGCATCATCCTTTTCCCATGTAGCAGCTGAAACACTTCAACCATGTGGTTCGCAGTTCAGTGCTAAATAGAATTTATCATGCGTTTAGAAAAATACTGTAAATATTTCTCCACTCATACTACTACCAAAAATTAGCCTAAGTAGCCTTAAGAATTCTGTACAGCTAGTTTAATCTGTGTTGTTTGTTATTAAGTGTCATTGTACCATTTCCAACTCATAGCTGTAGTCAAACAAAGTATAACCATTCCCTGGATTGGTTCATGTTTGTTTGTTCATTCTCCTGTGTAATTATGATATACTGTGTCATTGCTTTTGTACTAAATGCTAAATGTTTTATATGAAACTGATTTCTTATTATGAAATAGTTTAGAACCTTTTAGATTTAAAAAAAAAAAGAAAAAGTTTTGAAGAGCAAAGATGTCAGCTTGAGGACTAAGGTGACCTGACCCAAGCCATGGTATTTTCAATAATCTCATATGCATGCTAAAGCTGGACAGTAAATGAGGAAGACCGTAGAAGAATTGATGCCTTTGA
>NW_006408766.1:597450-599636 GCF_000296735.1 Chrysochloris asiatica
GCAGTTCGAAACTACCAGCTGTTCCGCGGGAGAAAGATGAGGCTTTCTGCTCCCGTAAAGATTTACAGCCTCGGAAACCCTGTACAGGGTCGCTATGAATCGGAACCGACTCCACGGCACATAACAACAACAACAACATCCTTGCTACAAAACATCTACCTTTACATTTCCAACCCTCACAATCAGTCCCGATAACAATCATTCACTATTGTATCACAAGTGACCCTTTTGCATTTCATTTCATCAGCTCCACCTAGGCAGATTGGATAGTACTCACTGGAGATTCTGTCTTCCTCCATGCCCCCTAGCTCTAGGTTTCCTCTTCAAAGCTTGTAAGCCAGTTACTTCTTGCATTTGTAGTTCCCCGCATCCCCCCATTTAGGTATCCAATGTCCAAGTTTCCCATCTCTGTCTACTCTGTGTGTGGAGGGGGTGGGAATGTTTCTTGCTATAAGGGATTGTTCCCTCTTTTGGATTACTGCATCCATAGGTGTAGGTCAAGTTCATCAAATTGTATCAGATCACTCTTTATTTATTTTTTTTTTCCTCTTCTTTCTTCTCCTGGTTGAGTTCTGATCATCCATTCATCAGGGCCAGGTCAAGTGGGTACCATCTGCAAGTGTGGGTGTTCTTGTGTGTATGCCCTCTTTTCCTATCAGCTGGTAGCTTCACTCTCCACTCTAGACCTCTGTGGCCACGCCGCTGACTCTGGGCCCAAGAGTCCCCAGGTCTCCCCACATTGTTGGTCAACCAGGTTCCCATCTGGGTCCACAGAAGCCCACCAAACATTGTAGGGCTTAGCTTGCCACTTCATAGCTGCTTTTACCCCACTTCACCCTATCGGCGATGCGTGTGGTCACCAATCAGGGTGTATATTTCCATCGAGTCTTAGTCTTGGAAGGGATATTGCATTAAGGAGACCTGACCACTTGCCTTGGTGTTTCCTGGGCAAGCAATTTGTTTATTCTTATAGTAACAGTCCATCTGCCTCTATTGTTTTGTATTTTCCTGTAGGTCTTTCTTTCAAGAAGTATCGTCTGTTCTTCTAGCCGCTCCAGGCTGGTTTGCTAATACTTTCAAGTGGGAATTTACCATCTCTGGAGATCTGGATGTGGTTCAGGCTTCTACCTAAAGTCTTATGTATTGCAAAGGCTCCACAGGAAGCCTCCTTCCCTGGGCACTTTGTAGCCCCATTTTAGGTATTCCAATCAGTTATAGGTAGAGGACAGACTTACAAGCTTTCTATGGTGATGTTTCTGACTATTCCTTTCTCTCTCCCTCCGGTGTTTGTTTTATATTATAATGCAAGGAAAACCAAGATTCAAAAGACTTCCGAGCATCTTAACATTATTCCCCCCTTTTTCCCCATTCCAACCATGACTCAATCTCTGTATCCCAGAGCCCTGTAGTTCCAAGGTTGTGCATACATCAATCTTTATCTCTGTCCCACTTAGCCCATTCAAACAAGCCTAATTGTTCTCCCATCTGCTTTGTTCTTCCATTTCCCTCTCCCTCCTTGTATATTGCCCCCCTCCCCAGCACCCAAACTTTCCTATGTCTAATCACTATGCTGTGCTCCACCTTTCCCTCCCTCTCCTCACCCACCACCAACTTCCTAGCAATCAACAAAGAATTCCCCCTACTCCCCTTTAGTATGATTTCTTTTTCTTAGTCTTTTACAGTAGTGGTCCTATGTATTATTTCTCTTTTTGTGACTGACTAATTTCACTCAAGGTTCATCCATGTTATGTGGTGGCTTGCTGCTTCCTTGCTATTCTTCAAGGTAGCATAATATTCCATTGTATGTATGTACCACAGTTTGTTTATCCATTCTTCAATTGATGGGCACTTTGGTTGTCTCCATCTTTTTGCTATTGTAACTAGTGCTGCTATGAACATTGGTGTGCATATATCTTCTCGGGTTGTGGCTTGTTTTTTATGTGGGTAAATACCAAGTAGAGGAATTGCTGGATCATAAGGTATTTCTATTTTCAACCTTCTGGGGAAACGCAATATTGCTTTCCAGAGAGGTTGGACCATTTTGCAGTCCCACCAGCAATGCAGGAGTGTCCCAGTCTCTCAACATCCCCATCAGCATTTATTGTCCTCTACTTTTTTCATCTTTGCTGTTATTGTTGGTGTGAGATGATATCTCATTGTTGTTTTGATTTGCATCTCTCTAATGG